>NW_016178159.1:0-8033 GCF_001687245.7 Rhagoletis zephyria
GGTTAGCGGTCCGCGAATGGCGCGACCTTTATTTTCTGGATCGTGCACACATAGTATGTATGTATATGTATGTACATTAGGGTGGTCCAAAAATGCACATGAAAAAGTAAAGTCGGAAATTGAATGCTTTCACCCCCGAGGATTGTTCTATACCGAAAAAATATACCCCTCTTTTTTATTTTGAAATCAAAAAATATTTAGAGGTCGCTCAAAGCGCTCAAAGTTTTCCATGTATTTTATATGAGAAAAAACAACGTTTCATTGAAATGGTATAGAATTCTTGGAAATCAATAATTTTCGATAGGAAAGCTCTGTTTCCCTTTAGGAGATTTCAAAGAATAACACCCAATTGTTTATTTAACCATTTTTTATAGTAAGAATATTTTATAGGCCCGCCAAAACCCCGGAAAATGCAATGGGGGGCCAATAAATAATTTTTAGTATCAAAAAATATTTATTTTTGGAAGTCTCCTGAAGAGAACCAGAGTTTTCCCTTCGAAAAAAATATAGATTTTCAAGAATTCTGTACCATTGTCCCTAAAAGTTGTTTTTTTTTTCGTATAAAATACATAGAAAACTCTAAGCGCTTTGAGCGGCCTAGGGAGTGAGAGCATTAAAATTCCGACTTTACTTATTTTGGAATGCACACACATACATTAGGACAGGATTCTATGTGTAATTCCAAGAAAATTTTCCGAAGAAACTATGGGTCTAAAATCAAATTGGAGTTTACCAAATTGCGAAAAGAGGTTTCGAAGAAAATGTGAAACTTTTGACTCTTGCGCCCTCTGATGGAAGTTTTAACAAAAAGATAGGTGCCAAAATGGATTCCTAACACCAAAAAAAAAAACGGCTAATAGCATGTTTTTATAAAAAATGTAAGCACTTCCTTACGACACTATAGATAGTAAAATGTGAAGAAATCCATTTGTTTTTAGACCCATAGTTCCCTCGGCTAATTTGCTTAGAATTGTACCCTGAATCCATTACCGAAGGATACGCGCATAGTCGAAAAAATTTACCATTCAATTTGACCCGCCCTAACATACGTACGCATAGTTTTTTTGTGAAATGCAACAACCGAAAGAAAAACGAATCTTCCATCGCAACGCTAATCGACAACATGCGCATCCGCACGCCAAGTTATCGCCCAGTCAATTCGTTTGACACTCGACGTTCATCAATACACAGCGACACATTCATCAGATTGTTGCCGACTACTCGAGTTGCACAAGTTGCTGACACTGGCAGCGTTGTCAATTTCACTAGCAGTACTTGGCTACTGCTGATGCTGCTGCTGCTGCTGCCATTTCTGCGCAATGAAGTTGATCTGCTGCTGCTCCTTCGTTTGCCTGTCCGCCACGCCAATGTTCGCCTGCCAACAATCAATTTGTGCGTGCGTGTGTGCGTAATTATTTGAACAATTTACGGTCTACCAATTGCATTGCATTCTTTACCATCCCCAAAGCGAAAAAGGGGAAAATCAAATGCAGGCGAGTGATCATGAGGATCGCGGCATGCAACAGCAATTGTGGAAAAGGGGGGAGGTACCGAACTGACTTTTCCTGCTTTTTCTCTATTTTTTTAAGAATGCGTTTTTTCTCATAGCCGCGGCAGCCTGAACATATATATGTATGCATGCGTGTATGTATTTTTTTTTTGCAACAGCAGATCTTCTTCTCTTTTACTTCTCTGTAAGCCAATTGTGACAGTTGCTCGTAAATTTTCATTCAGAGTGACGCTGACGTGGCTGCATGGGCGTTGAATGCATTTGTAGGCTGTGTTTTGTTTTTTTTTTAATGCAATTTTGTTTTGCTAGCTGCTTGTTGTGATCGCAACGCTCGCTCGCACGTAGGCGCTGACATTTGCCGTTGTCATCGTTGACTGCTGTCGGCGGCAGCATAGCGCAATTGCAGCGGTAAATTAAAGTGGCAAATAATTATGTTAACTTGCATGTAATTGGCAATTTTTATTGTTGAAATGTACAAATTTATAGCATTCAATCTGCTTGTTTTTTGTTTTTTGTTTTTTGTTTTCCGTGTTTTGCTACTTGTTTCCTGTCTGTCGGATGTGCCACAGAGGCATTGTTGTTGCTAATCGGCAATTGAATTGACGATATTTTATACGGAGCCTTCCAAGCTTTGATCTTAAATGGTACATAAGGTGCATTAAGGGTTTGAATGGCCTTTTCTCTTCAAGACTTCACTCGGTGACCCTAGAGGCTCATTATAATGCCCTAGAGAAGATTTCCTCAAATACTTTCTACATATCTTTCAACTACCGCGATCTTTTGGCTAGTTCCGATAGCCCTTCTTACCAAAACTGTCTAGGCCCTCGAAGAAATGGGTGAAATGCGATTTCGCAACTTCCGTTGCCGCAGAGGCCGTTATACTGGGAGCTAAACCTGACTGTCAGGTGGCCGATGGCATATTGTCCTGTTAGTATTTCCCTAGTAAAGTTCTTGTTTTCCGCTCAACGAGCCATGGTCAGAGTGACCGCGATTTCCCAAATGTGCTCAGATTTGTCCACTTCTGTTAGTGGCTGCTCTGACCTTCTCGACGACTTGCAGGCGTATGGGAGGTGCTTGAAGAACCCGCCTACAGCTGTAGGCCTACTAACAGGCACATAGTCATCGGAATAAATGCAATGACTTCTGCAAGAGCTGCAGAGACAAATAAGAGCCTGAGATCCTAAAGCACCTGGTATGCGAATGTCAAGCACTCTGTAGAAGAAGAAATAAATTCATGAGTTTGAATTTCTCGAGGATCTAGGCGACCAATCCAAATTTGATAAACGTCAATTGCTAAGCTTTGTAGAATCTACACGATGGTTCGAGTAGGTGGGATTAACAATTCGCGTGGTATCACAGCGGGCCCTAATAAAGGGCCCAGGAGTGCTAATGTGATCATTAGCAGCCGCCTAAACCTTCCCGTACCTAACCTATGCAGTTGAAGCACAGTTCAGAAGAAACTTACATGTCGTCGTTCGTCTATTTTATCAAACGAACTTAGTTCAGGCTAACGTCACAAAAATATATTTTAGTCCGACTACTATTTTTATTGGGAAATGCGCTTCTGGTGGAAAACAAATTTTTTGGCACAAATATCAGTTTCGCGGTTTTGCACTTTACACGATGATATATATAGGTGGAATATTCACGGAGCGGCGATCGGGTCTCTCCTCTTACATATAGAAATGCGGAGCTTCGTCGAGCAGATGCGCCTCCCACCAAACCAACGGACCTTTGGTGAGAATGGGTCGTACACCTGCCGTTTACATCCCATGTGTATTTAGTTTGTAGTCGCCGACCCCAATCTTTCTTAAGTCCTAATTATGCTCTTACAGAAGTAAAGCACATCAAGTAATGACTTTATTCTCCGTTTTTCGACATTCATTTACCAAAAAAGAAATTTCATAGAGGAGACATGCCCAGATAATTGCCACGAGCTTTTTTGCTACCGCAATTTGCAATGCATGATTAATGTTTCTGTTACACAACATACTATCGATTAAGAGGATAGTCTACAGATCCATTCTTTCAGAGACCATAGCGAAATGGGTGGATTGGTCTAAGCGTCCGCTCTCTAATTTATACAATACGTTACTTAGCGGTCGCGATCGAGCTTCACTTACGCTAAACACATTGGGTACTGCTGCAGCCCTATAAACTTTTCAAACCACCTTGACTAGAAAAGAAGATAGACTAATCGGTCAAAAAATATTTCGAAGTACTTTAGCCTTGCCTGCTTTAGATATTAAGATTACTCTCACTACCCTCTATAAAATGCTATACAACTAAGAGGGAAACAGGCAAGCGCAGGCCGGAAACCTGCAGAGAAATACAGGGTGGCGCCGAATGAGCTATATGGTTTAAATGGTTTATAACTTTTTTATTTATGCGATTATTATATTTTTTTTCTTTAAATACAGTATAATATTGGGAAATTTTTTGCAATTAGCTTTGAAAAATGATATCCTGTAAGTGATGTCCATTTTGTGCTTCGCACATACGTGCTCTTTTTAGCATATTTTCCATAACTTTTCGCAGAATTTCGGGTGTAATGGCCATGATTTCATTTCGAATGTTGGTTTGGAGTTGGAGAATGGTTCTTGGTTTGCTAACGTACACTCTTTCTTTCAAATATCCCCAAAGAAAACTGTTTAAAAGAATTCCAACCATATACATAGCTCATTCGGCGCCAACCAGTAGCTTTCCATACAATTTTTTTTGTATTGGTTGATTCCTCCGAATGTATTTTGAAACGAATTTCCGTCATCCTTTGTCAAGTTTGAATTGGAGACAAACCGCAGTAGTATAAATATAGCGGTTCTGGACCCGGAGCAGCAGCGCTTATACTACTAACCGATTCTGGGGTTTTGCCAAATTCGGTGTAATTTTTTGCTTTCATTTTATATCTGTAGGTATCATTCTTATGCTTCAAACAAGGCGATCTTCAATGATAACTATGAGGAACATGTCTTCCCCCTGACCCCTGTCTATCTGACCTTTGGTTGTTTAACTGGTATCAATATTGCACCAAAAGTTGTCATAACCCTTATTCATGAGATCCTTGGCATAATGTCTGACAGCTGCTGCTATGATTAATCCTATCACTGGCCCCGATTGAACTGACCGCTGTTGTAGCAAGTTCGTTGCCTTGAACACCACAGCACCCTGGCTTCAGTTCCAGTCTATTCCATTTTGAAAAGGAGTAAATACTAAAGTTAAAGTTACGAGGGAATTCCAAGGTCTCTAAAAGAGTTTTACTTATCCAGTAAAAAATATAAAAAACAATAGCCATAGCATCTCCAGCAAAAAAATATCTGAAGTTACTCTCTAGACGCCACGCAGCTTTTGTTCCATTTTCAGTCTTACAGCCATCGTCGGTATAAAAAGTTTTTACAAAGCTCGACAATAGAATATTTAAATTGCTTCCTTGTAGAAAAGCTAACAATATACTTTCTCCTATAAGAGACTTCACGTCTCGTGCCACGTTGCACAAATCAATTTTAAATTTATCAGCCTGTTTATATTTACAATTACACAATTTTGTTCGGAAAATACTAGAGCGACGAGAGTACACCTTCCTGAAGGTAAACTCTTCCATGGTACGACGACCATCTTCCTGCCCGACAGTCAGCAATCCTTTAGCGAACATGGACGGCTCCACAATCTTGTGATTGTTTCGTCCATTCTAAACCGTCTGATCGCGGACCTTATAGAGCCAAAAGAAGCGTTATCAAACGGGAGAAAATTCAGATCTAGGAAAAAATCGAGGCCGTCTTAATTTTGTTATTTAACACTTTCTTCCTTTCCTAAATTATTGTACCGCGAACCAAACCATTTTAGTTAGCCAGATTCGTAACTGAAATCAGAACAAAGCTTTTATTTTTAACCTCAAAAACCTACTATTCCAAAACTATTTAAGAGGTGTTTTCATATTCGAAAGAAAAAAGCGTGCCAACCTTTATTTTATGAGATCAGATTCATATTAGGCGAAGCGGACCCAAAATCTATAAGAGTTGACTAGTCTCGTTTGCCAGACATATTCTTTTTGTGGGGCTGTCTTACCTTTAAATGCCAGCTATGATAGCCAATGAGCCAACATTCCTGTCATTAATGTCGATTCCAAATTATTTAGCTATTTTTCTTAAGCATATCAAGACACAGCCAAACGAGTTAAAAGTGAAATTGACGAATAATGACTACGCAGAAGTATAATTAATATCGTATGGCTCGTGGCAGAAGAATTAACCTCAAGCGATTGTCAAGAGAACCGTTTGTCAGCGCAGCACCGCTCACCGCCGTGTTGACCTCATTAGCTGGAGTCGCAGACAAATTGTAGTGGGGGGGTACATGCTTACAAACATCAGTAATGTTGTAAGTAATTGTGGCTTAAACGATAATGCGATGCATCTTACGAATACTTTTAATGTTTTTTTTTTTATTATTGTTGTGGTTGCGGTTGCTGCTGTTTTAAGTAGAAGTTCAAGTAAATGCGAAAGACAATTAATTGATCACTTGCAATACATCAAAGTAACACTTTGCACTGCTGTGACTGCTGTTTGCTGTTTGAGGTGCTGCTGCCTCAGCTGCTGCCCCTGTTTTGCTAGCGTTCGTACAGCTGTAGTAATTCATCAAAATCCACAAGAAGAGGTGTGTGTGTGGGGTAGAGCGAGCGATCGTTTGTTTAGTTCATCACCTGTGCGAGGTTGGTCAACGAGAAATACAGGTAGCTTGCACAATGCACGCGCCAACTGTGGCATCGATCACGTTGGTATTTTTCATGNGTTTAGTGCACTAAACTCTTGCATGATATGTAATATTATTATATTTTTTAGTTATACAGAATCTGAATTGCGACTCCACCGCTTGATCTTAATCTCCCATATCTCTGATCCCAAAAGACAAAAAAAAAATACTAAAACGTAGCAAAGCAAGGTTCAGATTTTTCTTAGGTAGATAGTAATTTCATTTTGTTTTTGATATTTTGTATGTATGTACATATCTAATAAAAATAATCTTCGAGGAATTTTAGTAACGCTCTACAAATATATCGCCAAAATTCATCAACATTGTGCTATAATCTAAGTGGTTGCCACGGAAAAAGGACGCCCTTGGAGATTGTCCTTTATGATACTACGAAACCTGGACGGAGGTCACTAATTTATACAACGAAACGCTACGGCACACAAATTAAAACAGCTAAAGCATGAACCATGTTTTAATGAAAAAATAACAAAAAATGTTTACTTTAAAAACCATGCAAATACTAAAAAAAAAATCACCGTGTACTCACATTTGCTCGCCACTGTCTATATGTATATAGTCCAGTCATAAAATACCCTAAAAATGTCCGTAACCTATTTAATTCATTAAAAAACAATTGAAAATTCACCCCTCAATGCCCCAAACAATGACAGATTCACTTTAACTCAACGAATCGATTTTTTTGAAATTTTGTATTTTAAGGTTATCTAAATATTCTATTCGAAATTAATTACAATTTAAATAAAGCATCATAGTATGGGTAGCAAATGGAAGGTATTTTAAAAGTCCCCAATTCATAAATATTTTTAATAAGGTTGCCACCTATTAAATATTTATTTATTTTTTCGCTTAAAAAATAAATGTACAATATTACTATTCATGGATACCAAAAGAATGCTCTTAAACAATGCTTTACCTATGTACTAAGTGTTATCCCTTAGGATATTAGTTTAAGGTTGCCACTTATTTTTGATTTCATAAAATTTCGCAATATGGATATCTCAAGAACATCAATCGGAAAATATTTTCGGTGAGGTTTGCCAAGTTTTTTGTAATACAAATTTGATTTTATTACATTCGATTACATTCCACCCCAAACCAAAAGGATCTTGCAATTGCGCATGCCATAGTTTTAGTCCAGCGCTCGCTAAGCTCACTTGTTAATCCATAGATGATTGGTAATACTAAGCCACGGATCTGAGAAAGAAATAATCCAAAATAATGGCACTTTTATTTTTTTGTTTGGCACTTTTGGCACCTTTTTATCCCCAATATGGTACGTCATATGTACAATAGACTTCAGGTTTTAAAGGAGCTTACTTAAAAGGAGCTTGTAGCTGGGTTTCTTTGCTATAATTACAGATTCTCTACTTAACCACCAATGGCCGGTATGGCTAAGTTAAATTTATGTAAAAATTAATTTCTCAATTATTGCTCCGATATACAAAATGAATAGCCCTATATTGGGGTTTATCATTATTGACAATATTCTGATGCACTTACCATCGCGACAACTCACAATTTGTTGTGGCTCATTTTGGTCAACGAAATTTTAAGAAGAAAATTTAAAACCAACGGTGCTTTTGTCATTGACCGCAACCGCTGGGAGCAGCATTAAGATGAATAAACTATTAAATTGGTGTTAAAATTATTGGTTACGCCCCCTGCTAGTGGAAGAACGCCAGTGTAGAGTCTTTAAAAAAATGTTGGCCGTAGATTTTTTATACCCGAGCGCACTTGTGCACAAGGGTATATTAATTTT
>NW_016178160.1:0-8033 GCF_001687245.7 Rhagoletis zephyria
CTGGGCCTGGGGATGGGAATGAGACAGCCTGCAAGAAAGTGGTTAATTCACTCAGCAGACTGATTTTAAAGTTTTTCTTGGTCCTTAGCAAATAATTGCAAGTATTTTCCAACATATTTTCTACTAAATATAATCGCTGCCACTACTTATTTTCATTTACATACTTACTTGCTAACATATGTATGTTTGTATTAATGTTGATGCGGATATTCTCTACCGGCCGACTGGCGCGTGCGTGACCGCTCTCTGCTGCTTTGATGTTGGCTAAGTAATCGGTTTTGTTTGGTCATCCATTTTATTTGATATCCGATATGACCATAATCACTTTATATTGACGTGCGTATATGCACGTGAGTTTGTGTGAGTGAGTGTACGTGCTGTTGACATTCGCACATTGAGCCCTTTGTTTTGTTTATGAACCTTTTAATAAGCTTGTTGTTGCGTTGTTGTTACCTTTTGCCGAACGCTTAGATGATGTATCGAATGTTGAGTGCCAGACATTTAAGCGCCGACTGTCGAGTGGCAAGTGGCAAGTGGCAAGTGGCAAGTAACTGGCTATTATTGGCTAGTAGTAAATGTTTAGTGGCGGTGCGTCGTTGGCGCTGTGTGCTAAGAGTCATTCCCAATTTGCCACAATAACAACATGTCAACACACTTTTGTTGGATATCTACAAGAAAACAATTTCAAATTTTTCGGAAAAAGTGCTGATTTGCAGTTAGTTGTGAAGAGTGAGGAGAATGCACCATCTGTAAAATAAGAGTAATGCTTTAATATAGGAAGACATTAAATTATGTGGCTTTTTGGCTCGAATTCATCCATTTTCTCTTTAAAGTAACATTTTATTGGGTTCCCGAAAAATATGTTTACGGTTGAATGCTCTTTAAATGTGGCTGCTAGTCAATTTGCCAGCACACTTAGGCCTGCGAAAGAGCTCTTTCGAGAGATTTCAAAAAAAAAAAAAAAACCCCTACCCCCTCATGAACCAACTTGAGGAGCCAGCAAATTTTTTAAGGCAAACTTTTTATTTTTCAACCCAAATACAAATTTTCTACAGGGTCATTCAAATAGTTTATTAACTGTAAAATATTTGAGGGATTCACAACGGTGTCGTATTGTTGTATGTCGTAAATTTTAAAAGCTTAAATAAATGTTTAGAGAACTTGACACCACAACCAGCTATTTTTTAACACTGCNGACCCCCTTAACATATTTTTTAGCTGTTTAAAGTTTACAACATACAACAATACGACACCGTTGTGAATTCCCTTAAGTTGAAAAAATATACTTCTTTTTGAGTTCAAAATTTAGGAATTATTTCTTCGATATTATCGAATATCATGATGAAATAAAACAATGGGAGCCATCTTTTTTCGATAAAGAATGTAAATGAAATTAGAGTTCAAAAACTAAAACCTGCTTTTATTACAATGTGAACTAAAAAGTAAAAAATAATGTATAGAAATACAGATTTCGTTTAAGAGGAATAGCAAGTTCCCTAACTTGATTTCATTTAACTTTTAAAACCAACCTAAAATAGGATTAAAGTAACTGACAATAAAATTAATTTTACCGGAACGAATATTGACTATAAAATCTAAGAAGCATCGTTAGCCGGTAGGCGACTTGACTTGACTTTCTATTAAACAGTGACTAGTTGTAAAATAAGTTACGGTACGTTCACAAAAAAAGTGGCGTCGAGCCCAGCGAAGCCGTATATGGAAGCATCGTATAGTTCCATAAGTAACGTAATTCTTCTAACCGTTTTTCCTGGCAGGCTGTAGATGTGTTTGTGGTTGGTGTATTGGTGTTTTTCTTTAGTGTGTTAGTGTATTTAGAATAAATTGTAACATAAATGGAAGAAATTCTAATATAAATGAAAAAAATTGTAATATATAAAAGCAAATGTCAAAAAACAGGTGATCTCAGCCGTAGGCATTTTTTGGCAATCAGCTGATAGTGTTTTTACTTATGAAACTGTACGATGCATCGCGATGGCTGAAAGCAAAGCATTTTTCGATTTTCCACTTTCTTTTTGATTTTTCGGCTTCATGATCCTCATGCATGAACAAACAATCAAAATAATTAAATGAAAATCTATTTTCCGAGAAAGTAATTGAAACAAATTGAACAACTATTTTAGCCACTTTTCATTGACGGTAGGTTTTGTGATATCTTTACGATTGATTACTTGCTAAAAGCTTCACTCAGCTTCGTTCAGTGTGAACACTAGCAGCTCCACCTTGCCTCGAACGGGGCCACTCGGGTTTCTGTGTGAACGCACCCTTCTTTAGTTTTTTTTTCGTATCAAGATTTCAATGCATGAATGCAAATCCTTATGAATTGGCATTTAAGTATACTATGAAAGTGATTGACTGTCCATTTCTCACTTACAGATCCCGAAAATGTCCAGGTAGTTGGATAAAATTCCGAAGTGACCTAATGTCGTGCCTTTCAATTTTACGAATGCGTTTAGCTTAATAACATTACAGTTTATCGAGAGATCCACAAATTGTTGTTACTATAAGAAATGCTTACGCCACAGCAACTTAGCTCGTGCAGAGGGAGTTGGTCTCAAATAAGGAGGCTGGGTATGGATCAAGTTATTATTATTAGTCTCTTAAGAAGCCACCTTTACATCATAAAGAAAAAAATGGGAGTCATAGTCCAAACTATACGTTAAATACGGATTCGTATATCTGCTTTTATTGGCCGCACTATATAAAATAATATCTCATTTATCTCTTCGGATTACATTTTCTCATTTAATGAATCGCATGATTCGACGAAATATTTCCGAATTGAATTTTCTACGTCACTATTAATTTCCTCTGCAAAAATGTTACGGAAGTAAATAACAACACTAATGTGCAATATACAATCAAAATTTGCTTAAATTTATGTAGTTTTTGAGGAAACTCAAATATTTCCAAATAAATAATAGTCATTTGACATGCTGTTTGACATTTCGAATGGTCAAAATTATTGCAAATTTTGATGAATTTTGACAAACGGAAATGCTAATACGATGACGCTTGCAGGGCATCGTTCGATCAGAATTTCATTCATAGAAATTGTAAGGCAAGCAGAATTGGTGTAAAATCAAAAATGCAACAACAACTACATACATACATAAGTGTATATGTACGATATGTACCCTGCAGGGAAACCCGCGAACTAGTAAATCAAATTTCTAGTTCCGTACTGTATCTTTATCGCCAAAAACGAACCAGTTCTATAATAACTAGATCCCCACCACTCCAAAATCAGCGAAATGTGGTACTTTTAAAAGCTATTTTATTTCACTTTTTTCATTCGAAATCGATATCTAAGGAGACGAATTTAGAACTGTTTCGAAATTATCGAAAATGGGATGCAGCGGAGGCTTGTTTAATTTACATAGATATGTGTTCGTTTAAATACGCTTCCATTCTGCCCTTCGCAGGTGCTTTTTCTTTGCTTGGTAATACAAAACAAGAATTTGTGTAAACATTTTAATATCTTGGGACCTTTTGTTATCTAACTAAAAACAGCAGGCACCTCTGCAAACTTAGCTTAGCTTACATTTCCTACAATCATTCAAACAAATTAGTTTCAAATTGGAAACACATTTCTTTGAAAATAATATAAAATCACACACACGAAAGAACCAAAAATATTGAAAAATCATGATACTTTTTTCTTTCGTCTGTCGATTTTAGAACTGGTTAGGGCCTATAGAATTTATGACTAGTTCGGAACTATCGAAAAAAGGATGCAGCGGGGGGCAATTGACACTTCCTAGGACATCGCCTTGTTAAATTCGCCAGTTGTTTGCATGCAAAAAAGATTTATCACGAACCAGTACTGGGTCTAAATGTACTAGAAGCGCACCAGTTCAGAACAAGAGATTTTTCCCACAGGGTGCCATATGTATGTATGTACATATGTATATGTGTCTACATTCAATGTGCAGTAAGCACGTTTTGTAGACCTTAAAAATAAATTTTCAATATCAGAATAATTTGGGCATTGTGTAAGAAATTTCAGTAAATATGTACATTAGGGTGGTCCAAAAAGTAAAGTCGGAATTTATCGGAAATATCGGAAAATATACTTTTATTTTTTATTTTGAAATCACAAAATACATATTTAGGGCGCTCAAAGTTTTCCATGTATATTTTAACCATTTTTCAGTACTAAAGACTTTTTATTGGTGAACCCATTGCGTTTTTGGAGTTTTTGGCGGATTTATAAATTATAGTTACTTTGAAAAAATGGCTAAAAAAAACCATAGAAGCAGATCTAAAAATACAAATTTTTAAGAATTCTATACCACTTCTACGAAAAGTTGTTTTTTTCATATAAAATACATGGAAAAATAAAAAATAGTGGTAATTTTTTTCGGTATAGAACAATCCTAGGAGGTGAGCGCATAAAAATTCCTACTTCCTTTTTTCACTTGCATTTTTAGACCATCCTAATGTTACTAATTTAGTGGGTGCAATAAACGAGAATTTTGTGCTATTTTACATTCATGTTCTACAAATATTTGAGCGACACCATTTACCTACATACATACTAGGAATGTTAATCTCGGCATCCCGGAGCGTTAATTCCTTTTTTCAGGTCCCGAATATTCCGGGATTCTTGGCAAATAATCCCTGGATTTTCGCGATTTGTAATTTGCACTGATGGCAATCATAGAAACTCCTTTTCTTGACCAGTATTGGCTATATTTCTTTTTTTTATTTAATAATTAATATTTTTTCCATTCCATTATACATATAAATAACACTGTCCGATAGTAATTGTTACACACAGAAATCAATATATTGGCGAAACCATGGGCCAAATATATCTAATATTATTGCGTTTTTAATTTTTCACTCTGACGTCGGTAATTCAAAAATGATTTAAAAAATTCAGTGAAATGTGCTTAAAGAAGAAGTATGGGTTTCAAATTAACGAGGAAATCCTGTAGAATTTAAGCAGATTCAAGTTTTTTGTGCAGAAGGACTGGTAAGTATTGAAAATGTCCTTTTAAAATTGTATCCTTGATATTTCGAAATATTTGTTTTTGAAACAATTTTATGTTAATTTCGTCCTTCTAACTTTATCAGCTTCAAAAATTACCTAATCGTCCTTGTGATTCCAAAAATTTTTTTTTTTTAATTCTAAAGAAGTTTCCTCTTTCATACCCATAATTTTATTCTACGTTGCATTGAATTTTTTAAATGATTTTTGGAATTAATCAAGTANTATTCTACGTTGCATTGAATTTTTTAAATGATTTTTGGAATTAATCAAGTATTTGAAATAACAAAGTTCTTTAAAATATATCCTGACGTCAGAGAGGAAAAATAGAAACGCCACTTTAAATAAAAAAGTCAGTTTCAAACCGATTTATTTATTATTTATTTTATGGTACGAGAGATAGAAGCAATTTTTTTCGATTTGAGTTGTTGAAAATTAATGAATGTCTAAATCCGGGGACTAATCCCGTAATCCCGGGATTGTGATAACGACATCCCGAAAATCCCGGAATCGTAAAAAGCGAAAAAATTAGCATCCCTAATACATACACACTAACATGGTCCTAAAATCCGCTTTTTTAGAACTTTGATTAGTAATAGCATAAATATGGTTCATAATGCTCTAAAAACAATCTGAGTGAAAGTTGGCAATTTTGGGTCAATATCTTAGGCTCGCCAAAGTCCATCAAAGTTCAATGTGCTAATATACACTTATTAGAAATGATATGTCCAAACCACACAAAAAGTAGGAAGTCTAAATTTGGGAAAAATTGACTCTTTCATGCCCGGCGCACGTATTCCGGATATGTTTGTTGTTGCCCAATTTCAACAACTTTTACTATCAGAAATATCGTAGTGTACTCATTTTTGAAAGATACCTGCTTGTGGAAGGTAAGTGCCAATTTTTTTAAAATTTTTTTCAAGTATTTTAATGTTTAGCCACTGTGCGCTCATCGGATAGAACGTTCTTCGGGAAGTGCACTTTTGGCCACTTTTGACCGAACTCTGGCCCTGAGTGCACCGGCGAGTGGCAAATCATTGTCAAGATTGAACATTCGGAAATGTAAATTTACATAAATGTTTAAAATGCACATTCGTCCTACAACGCACACAAATATAAAAATGTGCATACACACGTTCATATCTTATAAAGAAAAGCTTTCGGTCCAAAATTTGCGTGCTGTTGCTAATAAATCACACAAAAATCAAATAATTTCAAATTGTTGGCAACAAAATTTGGGTGATTTCCGTTTGCAGGCGACGACGAGAGATTGATTATTTATCAATGGATGTGTGTACAAGCGAATGCTGCTAAATGAGTCACATCAGTACTCTATGAATTGCAAAACGAGGTCAAAGTTCGTCCAAGCAGAACAGTAGATGTATGACAATAAAGAGTATTTGGAATAATTGTGATTTTTGTCGAACAAGGGGAATTCGTAAATTTTTAATATGAATTGCAAAGTGATAGTACATAAGTGTATGTACCTACATATCTGTGCCGTTCAATTAAAGTAGCCTTAGTCGAAGTAAGCCCTTTTCTCTTTAAAGCAACATTTCTATGGGTTTCCAAACAATATAATATAATAATAATAATAGAAGCTTAATGAAAATATAAAAATTTTAAGGGAAACTGACTATTTTTAATTGAAAGGCAAACTTTCTAAAGTCAAATTAATTGAACAGCGCAGATATATTCACTATATTTATATAAATGGTTCTGGTTATCAGGTAAAAAGAAAAAACTGCGACATGGATCAATGGTAAACATGACCCGCTGATAAACCGTACAGTCAAAAGTATTTTATCAGAGCTAAGATCGGCGAGATGTATGTTAAAGTGTATACAGCTGTTATATATCACCGAGCCTCAGTCATTAAGAACTTGAATATTTTCTTGAAAGATTAGTGGAAGACGCCTCCTTATATTCTCCAAAACTTATAGCGGGAATCTTCAATGCATGGGCCATTGAATCGGGAAGCGCTAGAATAAACCGACGTCCATTAAAGGCATTTGCGCCGCTAGACTTGTTCGTATTGAATACAGGTAACGAAAACGCTTTTGAGAAAAACATTGGAAGCTTTGTGACATACATACATACATATATGCACAAAATGATCATTTAGCTAATTGTGTTTAGGTGACTACCAACACAAAGCTCCTTAAATTTATGTTATGAAATTTTCACATATGCACTTCTCAAGTGCTTTATAACCATACCTTCTTGGGTGATGAGTTGATGCCATTTCAAAGCATACTCCGCCTAGTTTGACGTATCTTTCGGACAATGTTTTCGGAGTTTTATACACTCTGCATGGAAACAGATGACCACCATTGACCACAATGCCTACCACCCACATACCTTTTGGTCCAATAAATATTTTTTTATAAATAAATGCAACGAACCTGGCCTCCCCCACACTGAGTTATTAAAATTGAAATAAATGACATGAGAAATACTTGTAGCAAATGTTGCAAAACTTTTGTTAAAGGTGGGTGAAAAGAATGTTTCGATCTAAATATATTTATATTAGTAGTAAACGCTGTCAAAGGCAAGTGGGCGAAGCTTTTTGCTTTCGACAAAAACCGATGAACACACGAGACACGAGAAAACGCGAAAATTATTTCAAAGGAGCTTTCAAACGCTATTATCAGGGTAAGCGATGCGTCAATGTGCAAAAAGGGTGACAAAATTACCCGAAATTCGGTTTATTGGCGGACGCCTGAAATAGCTGATCTACGAACAGAATCCTGAAGAAAATACCAGGAAAAAGTAATGAACAACCACTCTTTGGACCATTTTAAGTCCTTACGGAAAAGACTTAGGGATTGCAAGAAATCCTGACTCTGATCGGCATACACGACAACCCCATTTGAACTTCCAGCCTTGAAGAGGATGAGACGGCGCAACATTTTTTGTGCCTCTGCCCCGCCTTAGCACATTCATAAGTGGAGCATGTTTATGCCACGGCCGCTCCTCAATGTAATGCGTAAGTGGTTCCGGGAAGGCGGCTTTTGAA
>NW_016178162.1:0-8032 GCF_001687245.7 Rhagoletis zephyria
ATTATAAATTTTTGGAAAATAGGCGTAGCAACGCCCACTTATGGTTACATGTGTATATCTTGGTAACCGCTGTACCAATTTCTACCAAACTTGGCACAGTTATCGGCCTTGGTACAGCATACAAAATCGCCGAAAATTTTTAAAATCGGACGATAACCACGCCCACATCCCATATAACGGTAATTTAGAGAAATACAAAATCTTCGATAAATCAGTAAATATTGAAGCTAATTTATTCAAAATTGATGCTTGCAACAATTCTTTACCAAGAAATACGTTTGTGATAAATTTTTGGAAAATGGGCGTGGCACCGCCCACTTATGATCACATATATGTATCTCAGTAACCGTTCTACCAATTTGTACCAAACTCGGTGTGGTTATTGTGCTTGCCACATATAAGCAAACCGTTGAAAATTATTGAAATCGGACTAAAATAACGGCCGCTTCTCATATAACGGTAAATTTCAGAACTGCTTGAAACTTCAAAATCGAAATTTAAGGACTCTAATTTACTCAAAATTGATACGCCCCGGCTTACCATGTAGCCGTAGCTTTCGGTAAGGTGAAAAACATATATTTAATACGTGCGCCGGGTATTTAATGTTCGGCTCTGCCCGAACTTAGACTTTCTTACTTGTTTTTCATTTCATTTCATTCTATTAATTTTCAATTGCATTGTTTTTAATTTTATTTTGTTCTTTTTCAATAAATATTAAATATTTTTTATTTATAAATTTCATAATTTTAGTTTTTAAATTTTATTTCAATTTTCTAATGAATTGTTTAAATTCATATTATTTAATGCTACCCCATTTCAGTAAACTTCATTTGTTTTTCTTTAATTTTATTTTGTTTATTTTATTTAAGTACAGTTTTTTGAGGTCCTTTCCTCTTTTGTTATTTTTTTGTTTACTTATGAGCCTATTTTATTTTCTGGTATCTTAAATTTGTTTATTCTTATTTTTTCCATTTAATTTTTTATTTAATTTTACTTTTTACAACTTTGTATGTATTATATGATTTAATTTTATGTTTTTTTGTTGGTCTCAATTTTTTATTTATTTTTTTTAATTTTTATCACGGAACTAAGGATTTATTTTTACATAGATTTCGCACTTTGCGAATGGACCTCTTTTCGGAATTCTGTGTAAATACTATAGGGAGAACGGGTGTATTATGTATGTATCTACTGATGTTATTTAAAACCTAAATCTTTATTAGTTTAAGTATAAAGCAGAAACTTGTTTTAAAACTAAATTTTTTTGAAATGTAAAACTTACTTTTTGACCCAAAACATATTTTATGTATGTAGGTATGTCTCCGAAATTCGACTCAACATAGTTTCTGATATTTGTTTTGTTTAGTTAGCAAATACATATTTTAATTTTGATAGGATTTCTCACAACAAAACTTGCTGCGCTATATTTTTCACTTGGTTTTTATAAATAAATAATTTTGTTTTTATTTTTTACTTCTGTATGCGCTATTTTTGGCACACTCAGATCTTTTGTTGTCTAGCACAAATTCAACGCACTACGTTGTTACTTTTCACTTCTCAACAAATGTACATATATATTTACAAATATACAAACACATTTCACACCCTCTTCTTTCACTTTGCATGCAAAGAGCCGGAGTGACAAATTTGCTCTTTGACAGCACCAAAAGCAATATCCTTCAACGCCAAAGTCTGTTGGAAGCTTCGAGACGCAGAAGAGTTTGCCCGCTTTCTTACCTGCCCACCTTTTTTAATACAGGTAATTTATCACACATTCATTTCACTTCTACATTTCCCGTACTTATTCACAAATTTTTTGCGTGTCTGCTGCACTGCCAAAACAACACGACTCAGCAAAAATATTTAAAAAGCAATGTCCATAAAGTGACAGCTGATCTACACAAAAGAATTGTACAAAAAAAAAAATCGCAACACAAAAGTCTAGAAAATTACACACACCAACCGACATCCAACGATTTCCAAAACACACTGAATAAATTGTTGTGATTTGCTGTTGTTTTGGTGGCAGTGGCGGCGATTGATGTTGCTATTACTTACCTTACTGCCTGCTGCTAGCTGCTACTATAAAATGTTATGCTGACAGCACCATAAACGTCAACACAGCAACACAGAAACCAAAAGCAACAAACACGCACACATACATATGTATTTAAGCGAGCAAGCAAGTAGACGATCTTAAATTACAGCTAAAAAAAGTTTTGCACTAAACCGACCAAGTTGATGTTGCTGTTGTTGGCTGGCTGTTTGTTCCGCTGCAGCCTGTTCTAACAGCTGATAGAATAACCAACTAATTGCCGGCCGACCCCCAGCTGGAGCCTGACTAACAAACTGATCTGTAGTGGGGAAAAATTCTCCAGCCAAATGATTGGCATTCTGCTTGCGAGTATGCCAGTAAATAGTTAGTACCTGTTGCCGGTTACTCAGCTGCTTACCGGTATGTCAGTGTCGCTGTTGTTGCTGCTACCGCCGCTGCTCGCCACTGTCTCGCTCAATTAACTACCAACTGTATGCCTTACTTGTAATTTTTATTTCTATTTGCATTTTTTTTTATTACTTTTCTACGCTTCAGTTTGCGATAATTACAACGAGTAACTAATCATATTTTGATGCCACCGTTTGCACTCTTACCGCCCGAATGCTCTCTTGCTGGCCATTTCCCCATTAGCCCCAGTGCGCGCCGCTCTCTCTAAATACTCTTATTTGGAATGGCGGTTTATAATTTCTCTGATTCTAGCTTGTTTTTGTTTGTACATATGTTTGTACCAATGTATTATTTAAGCTTGATTATTGCTATAAATATTTTTATTGCATTTGCTTTGTTGTTGTTTGTTCTATGAATGCTGCTGCTACTTATTTACTGAATGAACATTGTTAGCATCCTTGTTGTTGCCATTCCGGCTGCTGTCACCGGCAGTGCTCTGATCATGTCGTTATTAGATGTTTTACGAATGTGTTATCACAGTGCTAATGTATGTATATTGAGTAATCGGATCTTCTTTTGATGGTTACTTTCAAAATAGACGAAATATTTTTCAACGAAGGCTTAAGCTGGGATCACACGATTTGTATATTTGTACAGATTTGTACATTGTGGCAGTCACAGAGTGGTGTTGTTTAGAAATTCGAGTTCAGCTCAGTAACAGAGTTTCCAGACAACACCACTCTGTAACTACCAAAATGTAGTAAAAACGTACAAATCGTGTGATCCGTGCTTTAGGGTGTTGAAGGTGTAGAAGACAGTAATGGCGTTTGAAACCCATTCAAACAGACTTCTTATTATTAGGTCATGCTACTCACTATAACCTTAGGCCAAGGCCCGTCATGTTCTCTGGAGTTTTCGTCTGGTGGTATACATTGGTAAGAGCTACGTTAGTCAGTAGACTGGGACGAGAGAGTCGGTAGACACTTAGGACCATACCCACTCTGGCACCAGTTGATATCGCAGGTAAAGTATTTGCACCAAGGGAGCTCTCCATTAACCTCTAGTTTAGGCTTCCAGACCAGATTGTAGCGTTTTACTGCCCAGCTTTTCCCAGATTGCGGGTAGGCCCTTGGGTTCGTTCTTTTTTGTCTAGTCCAGAAGATTTCTCTCCGTGACTAGCATCTGCCGCCTGAGAAACTGCGTTCTCGACACATTGCGTTGCTCGCTTTAACTTAACAGTTACCGTTTTCAGTAGTATTATAATGGACCAACGTTCGCGGTCTAAGCGAAACCTTTGACAATTATGCATGGATACAATACTCGTTCCTCAAGAAGTAAAGTCTAAGCCTACCTTTCTATAGCCGATCACATAGCATTTGCTCGGAGGTTCCGCTCCTCAGAAAGTTCCATTTCACAAAGAATTGCAGTGTTCTGTCAGATATCTAGTGATAGTGCCTATGTGCTCCCGACAGCAGTCGTTCACAGTCCCCACGAGAGAGAGTAATAAATCTAGTCGAATGCTTTCTTATGGTCTGATTATGCATACTTCGCATAACTTCGCACAACTTCGCATAAACTTCAAACTGTAATTACGTATGTACTTTGTATGTATTTTGTGTGTATTCCATCACCCAGAAATTAGCAGAACTTTTAAAAACTTAGCAATCTGTTGAGTTTAGATTATGCTTCACATTTTCTTAAGTTACACTTTTAGTGCACTGGTACAAATGGTTGTGCGAAGTTATGCGAAGTATGCATGATCAGACCCTTAAAAGGGCTGCAAACTGAGAGTCAACCCATTGTCATAGAAGCTCTACCGCTCCCTTAGATGGACCACAGAAAGGCTGGAGACCATACAGGCTTCGTTGAGTTCCACATTTCGCGAGAGTAGCAGCATCTTCGTTGTCATTGCCAATAATGACCTAGTAGTACTCATAAATCTCCTAAATACTTTAGTATTTAGCACCCTCAAATACTTAAATACATACTTAAATATTTAGTGTTTAACATCAACTAAATTAACCTTAGTATTTAGCAACTACCAAATACCCAAGTTTATTTCTTTAGTACTTCGGCATCTCTAAATATTAATACCGGTTAGGTATTCGGTATCCAAACAGGTACTTTAAATACAAAAGTATTTAAGTAGTCCTTTAACTGATTTGCATGCCATCTCCAATTTAAAAACTACCAATTTTTCGAAGGTAAAAAGTGGATTGTGGCTTTAAAAGAAAGTTAAATGAACAAATAAAGGCCTTATTCAAACTTTTTTTCCGAGTATTAATAATCAATTAGTTGTTCGAAAATTAAGTTAAGGAGCTGATGTTGTAAAAACAAGACCTTTTTTTAATGGGCCTATTGCTTTCGCGCTTCTATCGGCTATATACATATATATATATACGGGCAAAATCAAATATGGAGAACTTTATCAAATCCAATGGCCTGGACTTTGATCTACTAAACTGAGTAGAAGTGTATTTAACGCAAATTCGATGGTCAAAACTTTACGTCTATGAAAGTTCTTTAGCTCGTTCCTCTTGAAATGTTGACATAATACAATTTTTTCCACTGAGCATATGATTTTGACATTGACTCACGCTACTCACCGAGTAATCGGGTTTCTTCCAAACCGTTTAAAAAAGACTAAGCACTAAATAAATGTGACGTTTTGCATATGAACTTGTTTCAAACAAAGAGATAGGAGACACTTATACATAGTATGCGGACAAATTTTTAAAATCTTCCAAAAACCAAATAAATACGCTACTCACTATCGTAGTGATATATGTATTTGCGAATAAAAATACATAAGTACTTATGGTTTGTAGGTGCACATGCACTTACGTCCAAACATACATACATATGTATGTATGTGCGAAAATGGCTGTCGTTGAAATTTATGAGATTCTCATTAAAAACCACTCATAAAAATCAAGTGAGTGTAAGAAAATAATAAATATGTACATATGTATGCATATGTATGCATATGTAATAGGTGCATATCTCGGCAGTCAGTTCGAAAANCATATGTATGCATATGTATGCATATGTAATAGGTGCATATCTCGGCAGTCAGTTCGAAAACGCCCTATCTCAGAAAACTTTTCAAGAGCTATCCGGATTTGTTAATCAGTTATTGATGATACATATATTCGAATATCCGTATTATTCGGTTATTTGGTTAAAATCCATTCTCCATTGTTATCCGGATGTCTGGTTAATATTCGTTTATTTTGCAATCCTTATATCCGGTTGATAGCTATTTGATTATGCGGATATTCAAAAAGTGCGGATTGAACTCCGAGCCCTACTACCTACATATCCTAAGAGCTCTTCAAAAACACATATGTAAATACATACTGGGTCACGGGACGTGCGGTCGAGTGCGCTAAGAAAGGGTTATGAGATAGGATTATGGGAAGCGGCCAAGATCTTACACCCTCCCCTGCAACTCCTGCGGTATCCCGTTCACTTTGGCTACGGCTCGGTGGACATAGAACGAACGTTAGACTTCTTACAAGAATACTAACTAGGCTACTGGCCACATGGCAGCCGGATTCGGAGCCCGGTATAACGATTTCTGCATAATCTGCAGAGACGAAGAAGACATAGCATAGGACAACACTTACTTTGTGAGTGCCCTGAAATACGGGGGAACCACCTCATATTTCTGGAGTAGCACATCTTTAAGAGCCCAGACAGCTTAGGTTTAACTCCACTTAAGGGTGTGCTAGGATTCGCAAAAAAAATCAGAATGGTTTAAAGCCGTACCAGGAAAAAATACATACGCACACATAGCGCACAACGCCTCGCGAGGTTACTGGCTGACTGGCACTGGTTTAAAGACATGGAGAAACCCAATGAGCATTTGTGGAATCGAAGTGGGCTCTTTTCAGAGTTGCCCTTATAGAAAAAGCGAAATGGACTACAATACTCTGCGAGTATAGCAATTTATACTTATTTAGCGATAGAAAGGCTGACAAAAGAAACGGAACGATTTTTAGTTCGCCAAAGGACACGATTGTTCTTCAACTTTCATTACAAAAATTTAAAATTAACTGCCTAATGAGGGCCGTTTTCTCAATTAGCTTTTAAAATGTATCTCCCTTCAAAAAATTATTTTAGAACAAAGTTTGTGTTTGAAGTGCAGATAAATTTTAAAAGCTCCTTGCGGATAGATTAATTTTAAAATTAATTTCACTTCACTTTAAGCAATACATAAAGCTAAAAAGCCATTACTTACATATGTAAGTATACACGTGTGTTTGTATGTTTTTATTCTCCACATTTCCAATCTTTTATTTTTTGCAGCATTCCACTTTATTTATCCTTGTTTTTGTACGTTCACCTTTGCTTGCCGCCAAGCATTGTTATACCAAAAAAGTTAGATTCCCCAAAAAAGTTAATACCCAAATTAAAATGAATGATTGATACTTTAACCCACGGGAATGACATCACCGCAATTTTGAAATTAAATGTCGTAATTAAATTGCATTAAACAGAATATTTTTAACTTAGTACAACAAACTTAATCAAAATTACTAAGAATTTTATGGTTAGAGGACAGTGACTAGGTTTGCGGTTTTAATTTTAATAATTTTTTTTTATGTATGTTACCGCATAAATTTGAACCACGTTAACCGATTTTTTTATAATTCTTTCAACTAGTTTGGTTTAAATCCGATCATTTGATTACGAAGAAATTAACGAAAATCTTCAATTTTTATATGAGAGTTGAAGTCGGTTCTGGTGTTTGCTTAAAAATTACTTGTCTTTGTATTTTATTTGATTTTTTATTTTATCTAATTTTATTCATATAACATATTAAATTATTATTTTCAAACTTTTATTATTTGAAAGTAATATCTTTTTGTATTAAGTTTTTTAAATCAAATGTTTAATTAATTATTTTCTTATTATTTTATTCGTATAATTTAAATTTACTTAATTTGTTCATATTACCAAAATTTTTGAATTAGAGAACTTTGACTAAGTTGGCGTTTTTTACACATAATTATTTTATTTTATGTAACTGATTTGATTTTTTATTTTATCGAATTTTATTTATATTACATATCTTATTAAGGTTTCCTAATTTTTATTATTTGAATTTTTTATTCGTTTAATTTAAATTTACTTTATTTGTTCATTTGAAAAAAAATAGTTGTCTATTTATTTATTTACTTTTTAACAAAACTTTAGGATTAGTGGTCAGTTACTAAGTTGGCGTTTTTTATACATTATTCTTTTACTTTATGTAGTTTATTTGATTTTTTATTTTATCGCAATTTACTTATGTTATTTTTTTTTCTTCCTTTTTTTAAATATTTTTTAACTGAATTTTTTTATTTCAATTATACTGTTTTTAATTTTTTTCAGTTTAGTTTCACAGGACTTTGACTAAGTTGGCGTTTTTTTGTACGTAATTCTCTCATTTCAAATATTTTATTTATTTTTTTTATCTAATTTAATTACATTTATATTATTTAATTTTTATTTTCAAATCTAATTTATTTTTAATTGATCTTTTATTAGTTAGCTCATTCATATTTATTTTATTCGATTTTATCTTAACTAATTTGTTTATAT
>NW_016178165.1:0-8031 GCF_001687245.7 Rhagoletis zephyria
TTAGAATTTTGATTGGCACTAGCAAAAATATGGTTCATTATGCTCTAAATACAATCTGTGTGAAAAAAGGCAATTTTTGGTCAATATCTTAGGCTCGTCCAAGTCCATCAAAGCCCAAGTGCTAAACAACTTTCTTATAAGCTTACTTCGTTCCTCTACAAAAAATGTCAGTTTACCAAATAATGTAGGACTAATACTTTCGAAGGTAATTGAATTTTAGTAAAAAAATGTATTAATTATTATATTTATTAATTTATATTTTTTGAGCACATTGAACTTTGATGAACTTGGATGAGCCTGTAAGATATTGACCACATATTGCCATCTTTCACATAGATTGTTTTTAGAGCATAAGGAACCATATTTTTGCTATTAATAATCAAAATTCTAAAAAGCGGATATTCGGCCCACGCTAATGTAGATACATACATGTGCAATTACGAGCACGCAGAAGGTCCATGGAATTATGTATGTATTTGGCTATTTTAGGTGACCCACCCACCTACCGGCTTCGCCCTGTTAACGTTTTCAATTGGTTATGTTTGAAGTGAGCCGCACCTAAATTCACATTTTGTCACATCAGCGATGTTGTTCAGTAAGGACTACAATAAAACAACAAAAAAAAAAAAACTAAAGGGACCGGCATCATACTTAAATAATTAAAAAGCACACCACTCCTTTAAAGTCTTTGCTTTAGCTGATAATAAGCAGAAGTTGACCGTTTTAAGCTTTGTTCTTTTTGATTTTTCTCTTCTTAATTTGCGTGTTTCTCCTACGTAAAAACCTGCTCATGAACACTAGTCAACAGTGATTCTTATTCTGAAATGAAAGAATTATACACTAATTCAATAACAATAGTTATAATTACTATCTTCTGTCGCTCATAAAAAAAAATTATCGAATATTATTTTATATGGAGAAAATCAGTTACATTTTCAAAAAAACAATTTGCCAAAAATAAATGGTAAGTCATGGCTACCTCGCTTTATTTATTGTACTAAAATGTATTGAGGTAAAAAAATGCATATAACATTTTTTTCTTTCTAAAAAGTGTAATTATGAGTGAAATATTTTAATGAAAATATGCAGAATTTTCTTGACATTGCTCAAGCTTTGGAACTCGGGGATTTTGTTGTAGAAGTAACCAAATTTTTATAAAAAATTTCGAAAAATAAAATATTTGACAAACGGTTGCTTGTATTGCAAAAAACTCACTGTAACTAAGTAAACTTTATTGACTGGCCGTGTAACTATACATACATACAGCGTTCGAAATAATTATAGCTGCACTATATTTTGACAAGTTTTAACATTTTTATTTTAATAAAAATTTAGTTCACTATTTAGGGAAACCCGTGTAAATCCAAGTTTCAAACTTTGTGCAATATTAATAAAAAAATCAGCAAATTTTCGTAAAAATTTCAATATTTCTAAACTCGATTTCCTAGAAAGATTTCGAGCATGCAGTTTTGCAGCCCATTTAATTCCAGTAAAATAAAGTACAAGTTTCAAATGGCTAAAAATTACCGTTGATATTTTTTAATGTTTTTTTTTGTGAAAGATGTTACGGTCTTTTCATATAAAAATGAATTGTGTGTATTAAAAAAAAATCAACCCTAATGCCGGATTTAGGTCCTGAATACCTTGCAAAAAGCTTATAGTTAATGCAGTGAGTCGAAAAAATCATTTGTAGTTGGCCCATATGCATTAAGGTGCAGCACTCGAGAGTACGTAGAAAGCGGGGAGAAGCGTACTACCCGAAAAATACGATTTTTAATTGACTTCCATCGAATTTGGTATGGCTATAATATATACTAAGTAGGTAAATACAATTCAACAAAGTCTGGATCAAAGCTTGGTGTTGTCCTGTGTACGATTACTACACTAAAATTAAAGCAAAAATTGTGTTTATCCGCGATATGACAACCGGGTGAAATAACACTGATCAACAGTGGTTTCGTTAAACAAAATTAAATTTTTGTGCATCAGTGTAATCGACTGACCGTCGTTTCCTCTTTTGTTTCAGTGTATGTAGGTACATTGCCCATCTTTTATCGTGCTAGAACTTTGACGGTTGTAAATAAGGTAAAGTCGCCTTACAGATGCGGTTGTCAGGCCGATATTGTTTCTTTTTCTTTTCTGTTTTAAAAGTGCTATTTAAGATACTCGTATTTTGTTGTGTCCTTTAATTAATGTTTATTTATATTTTTATGTGCGTGTATACATTCTGCTTCATTTGAATAAGTAAATTGGGTACATATATATATATGTTTTTCTTGTAGGCAATGGCAAAGCTTCATATACAGTTCGTCATTATGCGTACAAAAGAGTTAATGAATTGCCCTGGCAGACCTCCATAAGCAAAGGCAAACATTTGACACTTGCCTACGGAGTTTTGCCAGCACTGAAAATGGCCGACGTTCTGCATTCAAAATACCAAACTAGCTATCAAAGGCGCACCTTTAACAACCGAACCCACTAATATTGTTCACAATTTTAGCAGGCGCATCATCCGAAAAAAATTAAAAATTTAATGGTACTGCAAGAAGAAACACAAGCTCCACAAAAAGGTACCAATAAGTTACAACGTTACGATTATGGGGGAGTATGTTTTTTTTTGCCTTTTCACGCTTTGAATTACTTAGATAAAGGGCATTTATAAAGCCTGCCGAAGATCGTGAGCTTTGTCTCTACATATGTCGTATAGAAGCTGCTGTAGTTGTTAAAGTAAACCAAGAAATTTCAAGATTTCTTTGGTGTTTTGAAGTAAGAAAGCCGCAACAAAAACAATCTATTCCATATGTCACTAGTTTTCTACGGAACTGATCGATTTTCGAAATATGATTAAAATTCTAGTTATTGAAGAGAAGAATTCGCCCATGCAAGTGCTGTGGGATAAGCATACAATTTCATTCAGACAAAATTTTTAAGCTCTCCATGAAGCTACACCAATCCGCTCGGTCAATGGTTTCCATGGCTCAGTGCTCTGCTCATTTACATACATACAGAGGTATGTATATGGCACAATTCTGCCACCATTAATGTAATCGCGTTGGCATCCTTGCATATCTTTTCCCCTTTTCATTAACTATTTACCCACCGTAATCGCTTGTCGTTCGTTACTCCCACGTCAAGGTCTCATGGGAGTTGCCACTTGATTTAGCACACTAATGCAGTTTGTCAAGCCATGAATCGTTTAATTGAGGTGAACTATTGAATTAAATGATTCAATTAATTGAACGTATGTATTCAAAATGAGTAATGACTTGAAAGTGTATACATAACTAGTGAACTTGCGTGACGTTAAAACGGCAAAAATTTAATTAAAAAATCATAAAAAACATTCCAAATATTAGTCAGAATTAAAAGCGATCTGAGCGCCATATTTCATCTAAAACCGTCCAGCTATTTCTGAGTGAATAGAGGTCTCGCATAGTGCAGGTTTTTAATTTCATCAAATTTCAAATCACCTGATACCGATAAAAAAAAGTTCTTAATTATAAAAAAAAAACTACACGCTAAGGTCTTACATTTGACCTCCCATTCGAAAGAACTGTGCAAATTTAATAATTATCAAAAAATGCATATTAAATAAATAAAATAATATACATATGCACTTAGTTAGCGTTCATAAGGCTTTCATAAATCACTTTCGATTGACATCCATATTTTATTATTTCATAAAAATTGTGTATATTTTAACTAAATTCGACTTTTCAATCAGGTGGCAGCCCTGTTGAAAAGAATTTTCAAACTAAAATCTTCTTAAATCTCTTTCTTTTGACATTGTGATACACTTGTATTTTAATAAACTGATGAGCTAAGTTGAATTTTATTGTTAAAATAGGTGGCAACTCTCTTTAGTAAAGGTCAGAAATAATAAAGGTTAGAGTTTTCAAACCCATTTCGATTTATGCCTATCTTTTAACAATCCATCCAACTTATTGAGTAATTCAAATGTAACTTTTGAACACGTGGCAACCCTCTTCAAACTTTCCAAATGTTCAACCTGAATATTTCTTAATATTCATTCGTTTGACATTCGTATTTTAATAATGAATATAATTAATTGTATTAGGTAATTAAATTAGACCTTTCAAATGTGTGGCAGCCCTCTTAAAAATATTTTAAAGCTTAAACCCTGTCAACTGTCAACCTCGCTACATATAATTCAGAAATAAAGATTTTTCAATCACCTTCAATTGATGCCCATATTTTAATAATTAATTCAACTTAAGTAGTAAATATTTTGAATTTAACTTTTTAAACAGGTGGCTCTTCCAACACCTCAAAAATATTCTTTCTATCCAAATCAAAGATTTTTTAACACTCTTGCGTTTGACAACCATATTGTGATATTTCATATAACTTCTGTATAAGTTAACTAAATTCGACATTTCAAGCAGGGGCTTTTTGGGGTCGCTGATTGAAAATATAATCATGCATTTTTCAAATTCCAAATGGCAGCTCCAAGAGATAGGTCAAATGCAATAAATCTGTAAAAAATGTCCGCTTTATAGGATCCACCATGTAAAAATTCTTGATCGCGTTCATAACAGATTATTTTTTTTTTGTTTACCTGATGTCCCTATTCAGTTCCTATGTAAAATCGCTCGTTCATTTCGAAAGGTGAGCTATATTCTTCCGAATGATAAGTTTTCGAGATATTTTCAATTTACCGTTATTCAGCTTGAAAAATAGTTCCACTTAATCGTCTGTTTTCTACAAACCAATTTGCTATTTTTATTAAATTAATCATTCCAAATTTTAAGGAAAAAATAAAAAATATCTGATTCTGTGCTACTAATGAAAAAAATCGCTCGTTAACAAAAAATGGGTATTTATTTTTTTGTATGAAATATGTGCAGGAGGGAGCTGTTTGCATCACTTTTATTTACCCTTGGTTTTAGGTAATGATTTTGTGGATGCAAAGGTCTTTCTGGCTAATAACGCCTTCTTTGGTCACTGTCCTCGAGTATTCGCCCCAAATCGGTCGGAATAGCTTTCAGCAGCCACCATGTCAAGGGCCAAAAAAAATTTGGTAGTTTTTTCCGGTAAGTGGACCAGGGACCGATCATTTCGAAAAAATCGTATTTATGGTCCGATTTTTTCCTAGACGGAAATGAAGGATATACCTTCTGACGACTACAAAACTACGAAACGAGAACGTGAATTGTTGGTAAAATCGTTGGAGCAAATGTTTCAATAAAAAATTAATTTTGGGCGGGACGAAGTTCGACGGGTCTGCTACAATTATTTAAATGTAATAAACTATTGGCATGTATATTTATCCACAGTAGTCTTAACGTATATGTATAATATACATTGTATATACATATGTTAGAAATTTTGTATGTAAAATTTAGCATTTTACTATTTCTCCGCATAATTGGTTAAAAATATGTTCTACGGATTTTTTTCCTGCTTGACCAAAAAATTTCCAATTGCATTTCTGTTGAATACTAGATTTACAAATTATATTTTTCTAAATGTGCTGTTATCTATTTTATAACCACATATTTTAAGAATTTGCTACGCACACGGCCGCCAAGAGGGCCTCCGAGCCCGATACTAAATATCACAACATTTTTTGCGGATGAAAACTCTAAACCAAAACGATATATTTGTGAGGTTAAAGTTGTGCTGCAAAAACATCGACATTTAGATATTTGGTTTTGTCAATAAAACATTGATAGTAGAGATCATATCGAGTTTTTTTGGGTACAAAAACTTTTCAAAGTGAACATTTTTTAGCAGCGGTTGGTTGGTGGCCCTTTGGCCGCACTTCAAAACAATAACCCTCGTCAGTTCAACACCGGCTACGTAGTGCATGGTAGTGTTGGGTCCAACCAATTTCCATGTTGGCGGCCGTGATTTAGAAAAAGTGACCCTTATCAGTCTAACAACGGCTACGCAGTCCACATTATTGTTGTCTCTAACATTTAGCCCAGGCTAAACCGGTTTGTCCTATCGCATGTAGATAGAATTTGTTAACCATAGGTAAAACTAGTTTGTCCCAAAATCGGGTTTGGCCGATGGAGACCAACCAGTGCGTGCTAACTATTCGAAGGCCGGGAGCAGTGTTACGGTAAATTCTAAAAAAAAAAAAAAATAAGTTATGAAACCACTCTCGTAAAAAGTACAAGTGTTGAGTCAAGTCATTTTAAAATAATTATTTAAATTAAAAATCCACTCGAGTATGAGCAAAAAAAAAAAAAAACTGTTGAGCTGATAATGAATAAAATATCAAGAACAGACGCTTAAGCGTAAATAAATATTTAGACATATTTGAACTAACAACTCAAAACGTTTTATGAATGTGCTAATGTTGTTGTTTTCTTGAATATAACTTAGCATTCTTCAAAGAGTACCAATAAATTTGGCAACAACACTCCGAGCACTCAGTCGTGCGCTTAAATGAACTTGTGTCGAGAGCATTCGAAAGGAGAGTGAGTGGCAAGTGGACTGCAATTCACCATTGCTGAGCTGCATTTCAGTTTTACTTGCTTGCTTGCCTGCACTTCAATTTTAATTTCAAAGCAATTTAACAAGCATTTTGCATAAAATTTTAATAACAACTTTTTAATTACTTATTCATGTGCAGTGTAAGCAACACTGTGATTAAAATTTTTCTTCAACAAAATGTCTGAAGCGTCATGGTCAGACGCATTCTAAGGAAAGAAAGGCGCTTGAGTGAATAGAAGGAAAACTGTACAGAAGGGAAGAGCAATTTGGAAGGATGTGCAACTGGCAAAGAAGTTGTGACGATGAAGAATGTGTCTTGTGAATACGACTGCAGGGGAAGCGGGTAGTTACCGAGCGGCAGGGAGCACTATTACTCAGTCAACCCATTTTCGCTGCATCAATTTGGTTGTCCGTTACAGCACTGCACTTACAGCAAGCACGCTTAATACTGTTTATAAGTTCTTTGGTATATTTGCTTCGCGTTGCAAACAAACTTTTACTTTTAAATGTTTCTTTATTAGTTGTTTTACTAATTGTTTTTACTTGTTTTCCCCCATTTCAAATATTAATTTTTGTTACTTTTCTTGTGAAACTAATTTTTTATTTGAATGGAGCTATGCTTGTGGGTGTGCGCTAGTTACATATTTGTTTTTAAAATACGAGGATCGAGGCTAGACAACTTGTGGTCGATGTATGTACGTATGTATGTATGTATAATAACAGCGGCAGTAGCAGCAACAACAACCGCTGTAGTAGAATTACAAGCTCAAGCAAAATTACTAGTAGAAAGTTCTAAATGCGCTGTTGAGACAGCGCGGGACTACAAATTAAAGCCCAGCAAAATGGTATGAAAACAAAAAGAAATGCAAGCTGTGCAAAAGCAACAATCGGCGTAGCAAAACTTCTGCAACAAACGGCAACAAACAGCGCCATTAAGAGCATAATCAACAACAACAACAACAACAGAAGCAACACTTCACTGCGATTTGTGCGGAAATTGCACACAAAGTTTTCATATGCAATTTTCACTGCTGCAGACGCAGAACGACAGCAGTATTTAGTAATATGTAAATAGTTGGCGCCAAGGCGTTGAGAAAGCGAGTGAATTTGCTTGAAAGTTTTCCCTTTTACTGATGCGGCCACTGCCGCTGCTGCTGCTTCAACAATTCCACAAATGTCAAATCATTTCCATGCCGAAATGCGGCAAGTAATTTGGGTGAATGTTGCTATTGCCGTTATAACTGGTCGACAACAAGCATGCGTTGTTGTCGCCGATATAGTGCTTGCTGTATATTTGTCTACAATGACCAATGGTTACAAGCTTTGATAACTCGATTCGTAGCAAATATTGCAACACGATTTGTGTGGAATATGTACAAATATTCGCTACCTCACTCTTCGCAAAGAAGTCTGTCGTAATATTTGCTCAACAGTTTTGCTGCTTTTGAAATGAGCTCAAAGTTTATTTAATGAAATATTTTAGTTTAACTATTTGCGTTAATACTTTACGAGCACTTACTTGCAAATCTTTCTAACAAAGTTAGCAATCAAATTCAGTAATGTTTG
>NW_016178166.1:0-8031 GCF_001687245.7 Rhagoletis zephyria
AGACTTTCAATAATAGTACCCAATTGTTTATTTAATAATTTTTTTAGTAATAAGGATTTTTATGTCCCATTGCATTTTTCTGGGATTTTAGCGGTTTCTGGTGGACCTATAAATTATAGTTACTTTGAAAAAATGACTACATAAACGATTGGGTATTATTATTGGGAATCTTCTGCAGAGAAACAGAGTTTTTCGATCGAAATATATTGATTTTTAAGAATTCTATACAATTTCTACGAAAAGTTGTTTTTTTCCATATAAAATACATGGAAAACTTTTCGCGCTTTGAGCGACATCTAAATATTTTTTGGTTTCAAAATAAATAAAAATATTTTTATATTTGTTGTCGGTATAGAACAATTCTAGGGGGTAGGAGCGTAAAAATTCCGACTTTATCTTTTCACATGCGTTTCTGGACCACCCTAATATACATACATACATATGTACATATGTATGCAGTATGGGCATGCTAGCATTGCTCTATGCCTTTTTAAATTTGCTTATATTGGATTTATCGGCTTACGTTTAGCATAATAAACAGATCAAAATATACACACCACGCATTTATGTATATGTATATTGGGGTGGTCCAAAATAAGCAAAGTCGGAATTTTAATTTACTCACCCCTTTGGACTGTTCTATACAAAAAAACATATACCACTGTTTCTTTATTTTGGAAGCAAAAAATATTTACAGGTTGCTCAAAACGCTTAAAGTTTTCGATGAACTTTATAAACACATTTAAAAAAGGGGTACATTCCTTCGATATAGACAATCATAGTGGAAGAGAGAATTAAAATTAGGACTTTACTTTTTCACATACATTTTTTTGGACCACCCTAATGCACAAACATACAGCTACACAACTGTGTACGGCAACCGTTTTGCAGCACTTAATTAAACAACGGTGCGCCAGCGATTCGTCCCTCAAATACGCCACCCGCACTGCGGTGATCTTCACGTCAGCTGTGAACGATGACGGGCACATTCTGTGATCGATCGCAACCAGTTTTGTTTATATTTATAAACTTGCCAATCTACACCGCCTTGACTGTTGCTGATCATCTGTTGGATTTGCCTGCTGATCGCTACCGATCGACAGGCAACGGCTGCTGTGCCATTTTNAGCGCCTCTGATTTACACAATACATATAAATATATACATATGTAGGTATGCATGCATGTATATTTATGCACATGCATATCGCAAGTATGTATGTATGTATGTACGTTTAAGGCTGACGACGTTCATGATTGGCGTAATGTCTGATGACTTGTCCGTAGACAATTTACATGCAAAAATCAATGTTTTCACTGCATTTTCGATGGATTTTTTTGTTCTCATCTTTCCCCTGTTTTGCTCGATCGCCGTTGATCAGCTGCAGATGTTATTTTTAACGATGGGCAATGTGCGCTCAACGCCTTGGACTAGCTGTGGGGGATTGTGGTATTATTGGTTATTTGTATTGTATTATAGCCAGTGCGAAAATAGCTATTTATGTTGGTGTTGCGGCACCAATATACACACATTTCGCTCACATTCATCCATATCTATCTATGTAGGTATATCTAAATGTGCGTAAACCGGTATCTAGCGACGAAATCTTAAGCAACCCCATAGCAAGTACCAGTGGCCCTGTAGAGTTTCTGGTCCTCAGTTGACGGAAAATAAGATAGAATCGAGATCTCCAAGTAGTTGAATTTTCCTAGCAAATTACAGAGGTGAGTAGGGACCGGGTTGGGATACTTGAAAAGTACCGCATTTTACCTTTAATCGAAACAAAAATGTCCGGCTGAAATTCTACTAGTATGTTGCTAGTGACTTGCTCATGTCGGACCTTTGTATCCGGCCACTGGTTTATTCAGTACTTGTGGGCAATCGCTTCTGATCGCACTCCTTGCCAAAGAGTTTGTTAGATATACATACATATATATGCATACATATATGTAAGTAGAGCATCCCCAGTAGGTCTATTGTGCCCTCAGCTCATCACAAAACTGCATCTAGCGCTAAAGTCTAAAAATTTTTGAATAAATCACGGGGTATGGAGTGTATGTGCTCCACTCTTGGCCATAGATGTCCTATTGACCTCTCTTTTTTCCTCGAAACAGACTCATAGACTCATATGCGAGAAGGAGATCCCCAGCTTATGCAAGTAGCCTCTTAGCCTACAATGACTCCTCAAAATAATTGTAATAATTCTTAGCCTCTCCTTGGGGAGCTTTCTGAGTAGCTTGTATCTGTTTAGAGCAAATATAATATCGGTGTGTTTGTTATCCTTGAAGTAAGTATACCCATTAAATGAGTCAATTATACTACATATACTATTTTCACTCTAGAGTATAGTGCCAGGTGGATTCACCGCTGGGAAGTGCCTATTCTGATGCTGCGCTCGCGATGAGTCATGCAACAAGAATTAGCAGTGCTATTTTCAAACCGTAAAAAAAATATAAACAGAAATAAGTTTAGCACAAAAAAATCCATTAGCGAACTTGAATGTGGCTGCTATGCAAACGAGTAAATACATACATACATACATATGTACATATGCTAACGACATACATAAGTTTTCTTATCTCCACTCGATATCAAAATCAATTTTTGGCATTCACGTATTCCAATGAGTTAAAAATGCGCCATACTTTAAATTGTCACGCTGATCGCGTTCCAATGATGTCATCCTCATCGGTCTGTGGAGATAAACCAGAAATGCGCGAAATTGATGTGAGATTTTCAAACCAGAAAAAAAAGCAAAGTAATCAATTGACAGCTGTTCTCGGGCATAATAGTTTTTGCAGAATGCGCTAGAAGAATTACCGTTGTCGGCGTGTGCAATCAAAAGATGCGCTCGCCTGTAGCGGAAGTGCATTAATTACAACGATTTGTTTTTTTGTTTTTTTTTCTCATAAATGGTCGATAAGGAATTTCTTTTTAATCGCTAAATCGCGTTAAATTAATGTCGCTGACAATGGGCACAACTGTATCAATGACTTATACACTTTTTTAGCTGGATTATTAACATTTGGCGGAAGCGATTAATTAGTTGTGAGCAAATGACACCACAAATTATTGCAGCAGAATGTGAGAAAACAGCTTTTCCCATTGTGGAGTATTTGCCGTACATGCATATATATACACATATATATATATATATATATATTTTTATACATACACACATTAGGGTGGTCCAAAAGTGCACGTGAAAAAGTAAAGAATTTTTATACTCTCACTCCTAGCCCTATTTAGCAATTTTTTCATCGCAGCTATAATTTATAGGTCCGCCAAAAACCCACAAAAACCACGAATAATGCAATTGGCGGACCAATAAAAAATCGTTAGTATTAAAAAATGGTTAAATAAACAATTGGATCCTGAAGAGAACCAGAGTTTTCCGAACAAAAAATATTGATTTTGAAAAATTCTATATCATATCTACGAAAAGTTTTTTTTTTCTTATATAAAAATTCATGGAAAGCTTTGTGCGCTTTGAGCGCCCTCTAAATATTTTTTGATTTCGAAATAAAAAATAGGGCTATACTTTTTTCGATATAGAACAATGCTAGGGGGTGAGAGCATTACAATTCCGACTTTACGGTTTTTGGACCACCCTAATTTACATTGTATGCACTTGGATTGATGTACTCTTTGGAAAATGCTGGATGTTGACCTCAAGTAATGAAACTATTGCTGTGCAAGAATATTTCTAATTCCACTGTCCATTTCACAGAGCAATCAATAGCAATTACATTTTTTGTACTTCTTGTATCTTCTAACTCCTATTTGATATATTCCAGCGATTCGCCAAAAGTTGCAGTCGGGAATTAAATGCGGTTCATCCGCATTAAGTCCGAGTTAATCCGGATCAACGCTGCCGTCTGTTTAAGCTTTAAGACAACTTTGTGTTATTTCCCAATTGAACGTGAAATAACGCAAATTTTGTTTATTTAATTACTGGTTGCGCAATAAGATCAACTTTTAAGTTTTACAACTGAGTAATAAAGCAAAAAAGTACGCATAGTCATTACAGTTACATTTGACAAAATTTTCGTCGGGTGACAGTGGAAATTGACATTATGAGCACATCAAGGTGCCTTATGTCCGTTTGAAATGGTCACAATGTCAACTGACTTTATGACCGTTTTGAATTTGCCTTTATGGCCATCTACGGCATTTTTTATGAACCTTATGACTATTTTGAAAAAAAATAAATACTGCCACTAATTCGCTGTTGAAAAGTTAAAGCTACCAAATTCAAAGCTTCTTGCGACTGCTTTCCATAAATGTCTGTTGGGAGTGGATGGAGTATAGTTTTGAGGCCTTAGTTGGCGGAGGTGCTAGCGATCTCGTAATAAGCATTCATGCAACTCTGCAAATTTTGTTTTCAGTAAACAAGTAATTTTGTTGCTTTTTGAGTGGAACTACTTTTGAACAAGCTGTTCAATAAAATTTTATAAGCATCTAAATATACATACATAAATGAGCAAATAATGCTATTAAAAAATATGACAAAATTTTCTATTGATTTGCTTTTAACTGAACGCACGCACTGGCGCGCGCATCTAATTGAATTGGCTGCATTAACGATTACTTACAAAAGTAATACCTACGAATACTCGCATACGCGCTGTAATAAGCGCAGAAAGCTTTTAGCCATCAAGTGCTCGTTGTCCGCCCGCCGCCCGCCGCTCGCCAACCGCCAGTGCAAAATCAAATCAGGCCAGCACATTTGTTTGCAATTTCATGAGATGGTTCATAAGTTGAAAATTGTATTAAAATATATATTTTATTACAATAACCAGAGGAAGTGAACGCCAATGCGGGTGTACATACATACATACATATCTGTGCATTTATGTGTGTGTACTTGTCGTCGTCCAATTTTCTATGGAAATCGCATCACTTTCAACTGCAAATTAAATGCAAATTCAAATTGCTAACGATTATGAGCTGAACGAGAGTACTCAGCGCTTTGCCGTATTCTGTGCTCTGTGTGTGTCGGTAGTAGCAGTGATGGCCATTCAAGCAAATTCGAGCAGGCAGTTCTATTCTCTCGACTAGTGTGGCGTGGAGTCGGTAGGGAAGAGTTTGCTGGCCGACAGCCAGGCGGTCAATTGATGGTTGAGTTACGGAGTGAGTGCGTTTACCTGTGTGTGTGTTTAGAATGACTTCGCCATAGTTATTTAGTAGTGTGGAGTGCATTTGCGGCACTGGTTGTCAGCGTGGCAAATGCATCTGCTTCTGCATGCAAAAGCAACACCAACAAACTGGTCGCGGCGGCTGTGCACTTAGATGGACTTTGTCGCTGTTGTTGTTGTTGTTGTTGTTGCAACAGAAAAAATTTCAGCTTGGCAGATTGCTTGAGGTGGTTGTGTAACAGCGTTGAAAGGATTCTAACAGATAATGCACCGAGATGGCAACGGCAACAGCAACAGCAACAGCAACAACAACAACTACCACAAAGCAGCAAATACATACATACATTTCCCAGCAAACTGTCGTTATGGGTAATTCTGTTTTATTTTTATGCTTTAATTTGCAGCATTTTCACTTTGTTACTTCCTTTTCAAGAACGCGGTCCATGACATGCGGTGCAGTGCAATGAAATGACGTTGAGTTAGTTGTTGTTCTTGCAATGCTGCTGTCGTTTGCATGTGGCGCAACTTGTTCGTTCAAGCTGTTTCGCGCTGTTATGCTGTTAAGCTCTCCGTGCATTGCAAGTCTTGCAAATGAAATGACCAATTCTATGGTTATGACGACGCTTCTATGGCATCTATGCAAAAATATTTAAATTAACTTGCGGATGAGTGGAAACTGTTTCGTGTAAATTAATTAATTAACGTGTAACTTGGAGATATAAAAATGGTGCCAACGTGAGAGGGAAGGAGAGGGGGCGAGCTGAAAAATTTTAGCTGATAAAATCAGTTTGGCGTGAATGTACATTTTTCATATGTGTGTAGTATTGGTTTTTGTGTGGTGAAGATTGCAAATTATTGGCAGAAAGATAAAATTTAATGAACGGTAATTTTTGCTATCAAATATCTGAGTTCACAGCTATGTATTTTACTGAATATTGCGTTAGCGTGTGTTGCTTTAATGGCGCTTTTGTTTTTTTTTTTGTAAAAATAGACTGGTTCTCGGAGAAGGGTTTCTTATCTGTTCCGCCTCTAAAGAGGTCTGTCGTATAGTTCAGTAATCAGACAATATTTTGGTTACAACGTTACAAACTATAATGACAAACTCGTGTGTTCGCCTTAACCGGCGAGTCGCTGTTTACCTGGTGCCAGAACACATATTGGGCGGGTAAACTTACTACTGGGTATCGTGATAGGCGACAACCCCCCTCTCAATTATTTGAGGACATAATTAGACTTAATATTGACATCAAAAGCGAAATCGTGGAAAATGACAACAACTTTCAGGACTGTCACAATCAGGACCAACTGTCCCTCATCATCTTTAGGTAGGACTGGCATGGAGTGAAATATTCATGGCATGTGACAAAGGTAAAGACAAAGGCACACTGAAACATTTCCTTCGTCATTAGCATTGATCGCCATTTTTATTCTTTTTCATGAATATGAAATGGTATTATAACTTTGGTCCCATGTTTGTAAGTACCAGAAGAAGAAGAGACCCATGCAAATGTATACTTAAATGGCCAGAACGTCCAGCTGAGTCGATTTAGCCATGGCCGTCTGTCCGTCTGTTTGAACGCAATGTTGTCCCTAAGTCTTCAAGATATTCCATTGAAAGTTGGTAAGGGGTTGCATTTTTATAATGTACTAATCATTTGACGGAACCGGCAAAATCGGACCATTACAACATATAGCTCCCATACAACTGATTGTTCAGATATGAGATAATTTTTTTTATTACTCCTCCATTTTTGCAGCTATGAACATGAAATTTCGCACTATTTTCAGTCAGTTTAAGGTGAAAAGGGCAAAGATCGGGTCACTATAACCTATAGCCCCCCAAACAACTGATTGTTTAGATATGGGATTTTACTTTAAAAGTGCTTCATTTGGACGGCTAAGGTCTAGCAATTTCGTAAGCTATTTTCAAAATAATACCTAAAAAATCCACTGAGAAAATCGTTAAGATCGGTGCTGTATAAACTATATCTCATTTACCACTGATTTTTCAGATACAAGTTTTTGCGACATAATCCTTTATGCAGGCTGCTAAAAATATTAAATTTAAATCTTTGCTTTATAAGGCATAACTTCCATATCACTGATTATTTAGATATGAGTTTTTTATATAAAAATTTTGTTTAGCTCCCGAACAACTAATTTAAAATGCAGTAGGTAATCGGTTGCAGTAAAATTGTCTGATGTTCATGAAAGGTATGAAGCCTTCAGCCCACTCCAAGACGGCACTGTCCTTACTTAGAACCAATTATCACCGTTCACCTTTATTACCGTTCGAAAGAAAGTAGCAGAAAATATGGTACCGTGTTTTGGTTTGCAGAAAGCTCTCTGAGCATCGAATTGTGCCACAGGATCTACCGAGTAAACTCTTTTTAGAGCATTAAACTTTATTCACCCTATGAGACTGTTAGTTAAATAGAAACACTTTAAGATTACCATGCCGTTGTTTATCAACCAAATACATAGAACTATGCATATACATACATACACACGTATTACGTTGCAAAAATATTCACTGAACCAGTATTCTCGTAAATAACAGTAAAATCAGCAATCTTTTTGACATTTGGGGTCAATATGCCACAAGCCGAACGGCCAATTAAGCTCATGTTATGTGAGTAAACATATGTGCCACATACAATCCATGCATGTTGCATCAAATAAGTAATCGCAATGGTGCTTACATACATACATATATGTATATATGTTTACAATGCTTGCAGCCATAGTTTTTACCAACATTCTATGCACCAGCATGAATGTGAGACCTTTGCTCTTACCAGCATCGCTTTGCCTAGCTTTTACTAGTAAAATACATGCAACGTCGCTTTTAGCCAAAAGGTGTAATTTTTCAATTTTCCTCAACTACAAAAACGT
>NW_016178168.1:0-8031 GCF_001687245.7 Rhagoletis zephyria
CTCTTACATATTGATTTTGTATTCGGGTTCAGCGGAAATTTTACATTAGAATGCATATAAAAATGTCGCTGGTCGGACACTTAAAAAGCTTTAATGGGTCAGTAATTTTTGATTCTCTATCAAAAGTGTAACATGAAATAAGAATTTTAAGAAAACTTGTGACTCCGCGGTAGAAAAAAATTTGTGTACGCGTTGGTTACCAGTATCCATAGCAACAACGTGGTGGGGTTCGAACAAAATTCTGTCATAAAATTCCATGTACATATATAAATATATTTATCAGTTTTTTTGAATACAACTTGTTTTTTCACGTATAGACATTTTTATTTATTTATTCGACCATAGCGTAGATCGATGGTTAGATTGAGAAAATTGTAGGAAAAGCTTCACATAAGCCGACTCACATAAGAATACATACTTATAAAAAACGTGGCATTAGTTGATCTTAAGTATTCAAAGATTTTTATAAGCTCTGCATTTTATAAGGACAAACTTGCAAGCGTTACATATTGCTGCATAATCACTTAAAATAGCAATACGTCTACAATAGCTACTAGCTAGTGGTGAGTAAAAAAGTTGCAATCAACGCCTAAAATCTCTTCGCTCAGCAGGGGATCTTTAATGCATTCAACACAAAGGTGGATATTCTGTAATGTACATAAATACCTACGAAGTAGATTTTAAATGCACGCGTATATTAGTGCAAATCGTAAGCGCTGTATATAAACAAGCGGCGTGTATAAATAAGCATATATTAGAGGTATATAGTAGGTATGCACTGTATTATATAGATAGTATACATACGTTCATATATACGAGTGTGCTTTCTATGTATTTACACACCGGTGTACTGCACAAACAGATTCATTTACGTTTTCAAGCTACCTGAAGAAAATACAAGCACAAGTATCATTCACACTTGCTTCAAACAAACCAATTCAACTTATAGCTTGAACGCAAATGAATACGGTAGTAGCTTGAATCGTACAAGTTTGACTACAGCAACAGCATTTGTCTAATATATATGTACGCATATATTGCAAATCGTGAATCAGCTTGTTACAACCAAAGGGTATTGTTATTTATTAGTGGGTTTTTTGTTTGGCTAATAAATAGTGAGTTCGATATCTTTAAAGTAAATCAAGTACGAGTATGAGTTGAAATCCAGCAAGTAAGCCAAGCATTTACTTGCTTGTTTCGAACCAAGCCCAGTAGAATACAAGTAAGCTTTCAAGTAGCTTGAAATGTAAGTAGCTTGCTGCGGTACACTGTTATATACATATGTGTGTAGAATGCAAAATATTTGCGCTTACTTTAGTGATTATGGTTTAACTGATGCTGCACGCAATGCATTTCATTTGTACATAGAAAGAAGATTGTGTGCTGCTCCAGTAACCTTGTGCTCCAATCGTTGTACAAACGTTGTATGTTGCTGCCTCTCTCTGGCTATATATGAATGTGCATATCGGCGTCTTACAAGCGCAATAGCGCAATCTATTATACTAAATGCTAAGATCTGCTCCATTGAAAATCACTCATACGCTCGAGTAGCTTTAACGAGCAAATGCGCCAGAGCCATGCAATACAGCATACATACATGTAATGAAATGAAAGAACAAAGCAAAACCATACATATTTGCTTGTAGACAGACATCTAAGAAGTTTAGTTTTTGTACTATTTTATAAGACTTCATAAGCGCAGTCTGTGAATTTTTCGGACTACTTAAATTAATACATCAGCTGATAGGGACAAAAAAGTAAGTGCGCCTGCGTCTTTTTTCTATCTAGATCCCTACTTCTACCCCTGTTCGTTTTAATTACATTTATGTTTTTCTGTATTCGATAGTAACATCCAACAAAATATCGATAACAAAACCGATACAAATATCGGTAACAAACTCGATGACAAATTTCGATAGCAAAATTGATAATATTGGTAGCAAAATCGATTAGAAAATCGATAAAAACATCGATACTAAAATCGATAAAAATATCAATAACAAAATCGGTAAAAATATCGATTAATAATCGATAAGAAACATCGATTCGAAAATCGATAAAAATATTGATAAAAAGGTCGATAAAAATATCGATAACAAAATCAATAAATAATCGCTAACAAAATCGGTAAGAATATCGATAATTAACCGATAACAAAATCGATGACAAATTCAATAAAAATTTCGATAGCAAAATAATCCTAGGGAGTGAGCTTCAAATAAATATGTATTTCCGCGATGGTGATGATATACGTATTCTGTTTTACAGGTCCAAGCTCGTATTTTAATCACCCCGTTTACGCAAGCAAATCTCAGATTATTAGCCGTCAAATTTGTTGTGCTTCTTATTCTCACCCGTGATCACTTTTTCCTGCTATATTAAGCAATTTAAATATAATTTAATATTTTATTAAAAATACCTTTACGAATTTCTTTTCCTTGCTAGCAACCATTTTTATTTACTTTTACATTTGGCATATCTCCTCTTCTCCGAAAAAATAATCAATAAAACTAGTTGGACACCGAAAAGTTATCGGTTAAATCTGAGATTATTTTATAATTACAGATTAACGAGGGATGAATTTTGTATAGCTAATCTCTTTTTCTAATTGCACATTAAGCTCGAAAATGAGGATAATCTACTTATATGTAAACCTAGTATAATAAAAGTTGAGATTAGTGTTTTATTTCGCTTTCATTTTTATTTGTCATTGTGTTTTCTTTTCCTCATTTATATCACTTTTAATTTTTGAAACAACGCTGCAACAGGATGCGTCGTTGCTATTTTTGTACATATGTATATATGTATGTATGTATTAATATTTGTATATTCTTAACCCGGGGAAATTTTTTGGGATCTCGACTTTATAACAATTTTTGCGTTTTGCAGTATATCAGCAATCAAAAAATAAAACCACAGTAAAAGAGTCCGTAATATAATGTTGAAATATTTTTATATTCTTAAATATCCAATATCTAAGTACTTACTCATAAACCACATCAGAAAAGTAAAATGAAGAACACCTCTGCCACATTGTAAGAGTTTCGTGTGTTTGTAGTTGCTACCCGATTTTTCTTTTTTTACAAAGTTATTGCACAAAGTGTTGGAACAAGTACCGTTATTCAGGCAGCGTCTGAATTTCACATCCGAGTGTAAATGACTCAAACTCACTTCGAATCCAAATTTTGGTATTCCGTATTTATCGTTTATTTTGTCAAATGCACGTGAATTCCAAATTTTCGTTTTCAACATCACTTTCTCCCTGTAAATAAATCAGTAAAAATCTCGAGCTCCCGTAGCTGTAATGCATACACTACAGAGCGCGACCATCCTTGGAGTTATGGTCTTCCATGCGTTCATTCAACCATTTTATACTTGTTGTTGTTTTTTTTTATATTCTACAATGCTTTTCAAGTAAATTTTTTTGTTAACATATTACTCAAGCTTCCGCCAAAACCATATAAATCAAAACTTCAAACTTTATACAAAATTTAGTAGAATTCAACAAATTTGTATCAAAATGTACAACATTTTAATCTTAATCTTTAAAAAATTTTTGGTTGTGCAGCTGTTATAGCCCATACAATTTTAACCTAATGAAGCGCAAGTTTCAAGCGCCTAAAAATCGGGTTGAATTTTCGTATATATATATTTTTTAACCGACTTCAAAAAAGGGAAAAGGTTATCAATTCACCGGAATATTTTTTTATGTATTTTCCCGCATAACTTTGAACTTCGTACGTTAACCGATTTCTATAATTCTTATTTTAAAGGAAAGGTGTTACCTCACAGGTGGTCCCATACTAATTTGGTTTAAATCCGATAGTCGGTTTTGTCTTTTGCTTAAAAATTACTTCTTGAACTTGTACTTTTTCAATATGTTTTTGCATAAAGTATGAATTGCTTATGAAATAAAATGCGGGAAACCGTTCGCAACGAAATTAAAAAAAAAAAATCAACGCCAGTTTTTGTAAATTGCACTTGTTATATAAAAAAAACCGCAAACACACAAAAAAAATTCGAAAATCAACTGTATAAAGTTAGAAACTTTGATTTCGGGATATGGTTTTGGTTAAACCTTGGTCAATATTTTTATAAAAAAATAGCAAAAAAGTTGAACTTGAAAATAAAAAGAAATCAACGCATGAACACTTGTTTGAAGCACTGTACCTTGCCCGCTAGCTCAGCTGATAGGCGGTTGTTTTTCAGTGGCGATATTATTTATTGTACTTCATCAGAGTCGGGTGGTGAGGTATCGACTACGTTCTCCGTGACTGGGGGGCTGGAAAAATACGTCTCGTTTTACTTATTGAGAAATATGTAATCGCTTAATCGAATTTTTGAAGTCACTTTGTTACAGTGAGTATTCACAAAAAACAGTTCTCCATAAAAAAAAATCGGATTCTCTTGTTAATCAGCGTAAAATAACATAATAGGGAGACAAAAATATCCCAGCTAAACGGCTAAACACATAAACTTAATTTTGGCCTCTAGATTACGATGCCGTTTTCAGAAAATCCGTATAACCTCCAAATTTTGAGATATTTAGAAAGGAAGTTTTAGAGCTCGGAAAGTGAAATTTTCGTCGTTTATGACACTGTGCTTAGGTTTTGAACTTTTTTTGTGGGCAAAGGTTTTGATAGCTGAGCTTACTTAACTGGGACCTTTCAAATTCAAAAACGTCCCCCGTTTTGAAAGATTGGCTCCAGTTTTCGGGATAACGGTACTTGAAAATTGGCCTCAGTTTTAAAGTTATTTTACTAAAATTTTGCCTAAAATACCTTTCTTAAATACCTTTTTCTAAAAATCATCGAAATCACTTCGCTATAAATTTACCTGCAGTGTAATTATGTATTATTTAACCATTTTTGCAAACAAAAAGCAAAATTTTTGATAAGCACTTTGTTGTTGAACAGTTTTTTCGAGTATTTAAAGAACGAATTAAGCATCTCTTAAATGTCTCTGTGTACCTTACGTGGCAAGTAGTAAGGACTCACATGCATAGGTAAATAAAAATATTGTCAAAATAGCAAACGCCAGCTAAAATTGGAATTGAATTCAAAGTTTCTAAACTTTTAGTATTAGCACTTTCGGTCAAATTGATTCCAACTCTTACCTTCTTTCGACAAAGTTTTTAGTGCATATTGATTTACACTAAAACTCAATCCGCTGCATTTCAAAATCTTTGATTTCTGACCAATTAAATTAAGACAAATGCAATTTATGAAGTGTTTCCGATAACTCCTTGAATTCAGAATACCTCGATAAAAAGTCCTCGATGACAGAAATTATTACCAAAGATAACTGTTCGTTGCCTCGCTCCATCTGGTTTTTAATGTAAGTCCAAATCGCATTAAACATTTTTTTTTAAGTTCGGGAAACATTTGTAATTTTTGGAAACAAACCTCAAAACCTTCGTTTATTTAATGCCTGCGAAGAAATGGGGTTCACTGCCCAACAAGACATTGCTGAGCACTTTAAGCAGAAATACTAATACTTTTTTGTAGTATATATATATAGTATATAGAAATAATGAGTAGTTTGACTATTAGTACTGAGGACTTTCTGATGACAACATAGAGGAAAAAGTACTAAATTTTTTCCCATGGTTTGAACAAAAATTAATACTTTTATAAGCACTTTTGTAAATAGTGATAGTGATAATATGATCACTCATATGATACTCAGCTGTCCTGTCGGGTGTGATTATGACTATGTTCATTATATTACAACAGATCCTTTTCACACAAATCTTGTTGATGAATTAAACACTGAAACTTAAGAATCGAATGTCTTTTGTGGATTTTATTGATTGCTGTCTGTATTCTCGGCACAATTAAATTGTGCAAAAATAATCGATTAATTTAATCTAATGATTAATCGCTGCTATCCCTACACGTAGCTTTCTTTGTACCCGATCGCAGTATGACACTGGTCTTCAACGTCAACTAGGAGTTCCCTCGGACAAGAACTAGAAAAAGAAAATTCGAAACGCACAAACACGAATTGTGAATGGGTTGTGTCTAAATTGACGATCAAATAGCTCTTCTAATTATAGAATTTTTTTTATTTTTTTTTTTTAAACATTTTTTTTTGTTAAGATACACATCATTATTTCTCCTTCATGTTGCAAACATTTACAACAAAATAACAAACGGAAAGACATGGCTCAGAGCATGAAATTTGACAAATTCATTCAAGTGCTTTGCAAGTTAAAGCTTAAAATGGAAGCACATACTAATGTGCAGACATATCTACATAAATCCATGAAAAAAATGTTCCATTATTTATTAAACCCGAATGTGTGAATAAAAACCAGTGCTATATTATCTGAGCTGCGATGAAAAATTTCAACAGCAAATTTAAGGATTTCATCTGCTTAGCACCAAATGTGCATTAAAGCAGAAGGATTATTAAATAAACTGTACGAGCGAATATACATAACAGCACATAAGTGCAACAAGAATAGCAAACGAGTTAAAGCCATGAGCAGCGATAAAATTGTATATTTTATGCAAGTGAAATGACAAAATAAACACATAAATATGTACATAAATATCTATCTACAAATGCATGACTAAAAGCAGAATAGCTTTTGCGGATTTTAAATTTTGTGCAAAAATTTCGCAAAGTGTTTTTATTTTTGTATGCTGCTTGCGAAAATTGCAATTGCGAAACATTGATGTGGGTGCCAAGATATAGCCTTCGCAGAGGAGGGGAAGTGTGTGAATATGCCAGCGGCTAAGGAATGAAAGTTGGAGCCAGTAAAAACAGGGTAGTCAGGGCTGAAGATTGAACAGCTTGTTGCAAATGAACGAAGCAACGAAATTCTCAAAATAATCCACGCAAAGGAAATGCAAGAAAACTGCAGACAGATGTCAAACAGAACTACAGAGCACATAGCAGCGCAGAAGGCGGTGAAAATAGCAAATTTGAAAATAGCAAGACTGATAAAAGCGCATAGCAAGCACTGCATTGTTGCAAGACGACGCCGGTCAGGGAATATAGTGCGCAAGTACATACATACATACATACATGCTGGCTGAAAAATCCTCAGTCAGTGTTTGTCAATCGTGGCTAGGGCAACTCTCGCATCATGCAAACCAAAAGCCAGGCCACAGCGCAAGATTGAGACGAGAATATCGCACTTCGGTGTGCAATTTTAGCTAAACGAAGATTTACAGGGATTTTGTCTCGACTACCATTTCTGTTACATATGTACATACATACTACGTTGCTTGTTTGTTATTGCTGTTGCTGCCATAGCGATTATGATGATACGAGCACATTTTGGTTTCAATTCAACTGCAATGTGTTTGATAAGGTGCTAATTTTCGGCAGACATGAAGTCAATTCAGCATAGATTTGCCAAAATTAAAACTTAATTGTACAAGCCTTGCACCTCGTTCTTGGTTAATTGCAGTGAATTTTAGAAAATTACGGTCTATTACCGTCACTCAGCCAGCGCTTGGGTTCCAAGGCGTAAAGTTCGTGGAACAAGGAAAGGCAATCATGATATTTTTGAATAACATATGAAACACAGATGTGTTATAGCCTTAATTAATATATAGTATATTTTTTAACCCTCTACTGAGTATAGGAGTGATTTCATATACTATCTACATACCAAGTTTTAGTATTCTACTGCAAACTCCTCCTCATATGCAGTATGAAAAATTCAGTTTGTATGGGTGTTGCCACGCCCCCATGACTTATTCAAATTCTTTTTAATCTATTACCATGATTGGAAAGTCGGAAATAGGTGTCCTAAACTTGGGGTTGGTCCGGTCAAATGCACATCCCACTAATTTTTTTTGTGTGCCGGTGAAATTAATGAAGTTTCTGAATGAAATTAAAAGCATGTAAGTGCATGTGTAATACAGTAAAATTTAAAAATTAATAAAAAGTTAGATAAAAAAATGTTAACTAAAGAAAAGAAAAAATCGCCCGCCCGAGGACTCGAACCTCGGATCACTCAAATTGGTCGCCAGTGCTTTTTTCACTCGGGCATTGCGACTGTTGCAGCAAGAC
>NW_016178170.1:0-8030 GCF_001687245.7 Rhagoletis zephyria
ATTTCTTTTCCTTTTATTGTGCGTCATTTTATATGCATTTCTCGTTTCTTTTGAGAGCTGGAAATAGCCCTTCTAGGTAAAACCGTTCTCTCAATTCGTCGGCCATGATATTTTTTTTTTTTTGAAGTTTGTCAGCATTTAAAAATCATATAAAATTGAGAAAAAATAAAAAATAAATTGTTCAAAATTGTTAATATTTAAGATTGAATGTGTGTGTGAGATTGTACTAAAAAATTTAAAATTAAATTGCTTGCAAATGTCAAGAATTTTAATACCGACCCTCAACGGTTCTACCTTACCACATTTTTCTCATGAAGTTACCTAAATAAAAGCTCAAAGCATAAAATGAAAAAATAGTCTGCGCTGATCCGTTCTCAACCTGAGACCTACCCTGTGACGGAATATAATTTGAGTATGGTGTGTAAAAGATAATTACAATGGCGCCTCTACATACACATACATATCTGTAAATTAAAAGTACCCTTAAACGCTTAAAAAATACGATTGAAGATAAAAATAATTGGAAAACAACTTTCCATATCGCTTTAACGCTTCACGTCGATTCCCAAGCGATTGCAAACAAATTAACAATTATTTATTAATTTTGAGCAAATCCAATTTACAACACAGAACAAATTACACACTTTTAATATCGGTGACCGACCGTCAAAGGTAAATGAGATTCTCACTTGCGTCCTATGCGCATTTGAATAATTTTAAAATATTGATTTTCAACCGTATAATTATTCAATGCATAGCTGCACAAGTGTGTACTTGAGCGCTTACACAAATACAAAAACATACAAACAACAACTATGTAATATGCATTAAACATTAACAAACAACAACAATAAAGCGGATGAAACTCGCCTTGCCTTTCTTTGCACATCTTCCTACCGCGGATGTCATCCACCGCTTGAGCGTAGCGAAGGGAGAAACAAAAAAAAAAAAAAAANCACACCACGTTCTTTGTATGTATATATGTATGTAATTAATATCGATTCTATTCGCATTGCAAGTATTCACTTTTTACTATGCCAAGTACATTTACAATTATTTAGTGTAACGTGCAATCATTGTGCGAACTAAACTCATTTGTCCTATATTTTTTTAATAGAACCCTGAACATAAACAAACTATAAGGAAGCTGGGCTTTGAACTCGAACAGGAAATAGACGAATTGCGTTCTTTATGTATTTAGTACAAAAATTTGTGTGCCATTTTTTGCGCTGAATATTTGTAGTCTCAAGCTGACCATTTGGGGTGTCAGCGCCAAAATTGGTTGCCATTAATAATATACGGATTAGCAGAAAAAAAACAAATAACTTACTTCGTGCATAATTAATTTAGTTTACTACCATTTGTGTAAAAATACATAGACGCAAATAAAATCGAAGTCAACGCTATTCGACATTTTCGATTGTTGTAGGCCTTTTTTTTTTTTGATTAATATTGCGACGGGTGTGTAAATAATTTTCAGCGAGAAAACGAGAGAAAAAAACGAAGAAGAAGAAGCTAGTGATATTTGACCCATATTTGGGTGGCTATTTTGGCGACTTGCCCGAATATTCATTGCCAGATTATGGCTCAGATGACTCAGACGCTCGCTCAAAAGAATAGCAAGCAAATAGTGTATCTAATCGGCTTAAATAATTCAAAGCCAAATTACAAAATATTTCTGTTGCTTTGTTGCTTTTGTTCGTTCATGATATGCGCCCCGCAGCGTTTTTGTTTCTCAGTTTGCTAAATTCTTTGAGTTTTTGGAATGTCAGCCAAGCAGAAAAAAACAAAAAACGACCTTAACTGTATTAATAATCAGAGATCTCAGCGCTGTGCTTTGATGAATAGATAGATCGATGGATTGATGTATGTATTGTTGTAATTTTTTATTTTTTTGGGCCTTCATCGCCGGGCGTTAATGTGTAATTTAAACTATTCGCACTGAGTTCACGTACGCACTGAGTTAGCCGTCTCCCGTTATTTATTTAAGCTCTAAATTTGTTACATCAAAAATCGTGCGGCGATCGCGTTAGGCAAACCATCAAATGAGAGAAGTCATCAACTGGATATATTTCTACGGTAATTAATTTTGCCATTTCTAATTTTTTTTTTTTTTTTTTGACATTCGTGGAATGCCATTAAAGCCACGCTACAGTGTCTGTGTCAAGCTGCTTGCGCGTGCGTGCGCATATCTGCAGTGGTTGCTATTAATGTGATGTGAAAGATGAGCTGAAGTTATGAAATGTTGAAAACAAAAACAAATTTGCATTTTCAAAAACAATGCCAAAGTTCAGTGGCTCCGATGTGCATACATACGAATGAACCCTCAAAGAGCGACTGCAAGCGCGAGCTTGTACAAGCTTTTGGTGGCATGAAGCTGAAGTCGGCTAGTAGACATTTTTGTCTTTTGTTTGCGTTATTTGATATCACATGATTGTGTTTTTGTTATTTGTTGGGTTGCTTTGGCGCTATGCTTATTGTTTGCATTGTTGTTATCGTTGTGTTACACGCTGTAATACAATGGCAATCTTCGTAATCGTGGGCACGTGAATGGAAAAAAAACCTAAATAAAAAAAAACCAAAAATGAAACGAAATAAAAAAATGCTAAAAAAAGAAACCTGATGGCGTTAGTTTCCTCTAAATAGGCCAAATGCGCCATTGCTTTGGCAATTATGTCTCGACGCACAAGGTTAAATCGTAGAAATGATTTACATGATTTAGACATTCGAGAGTGGCAGGCTAGCGAGGGAAACAAAAGACTTTAGCAGCGAACCTGGCCAAAATCATTTGGTATTTATGCAATTTTCGGCCAGCAAATGCAAGTCAATGAGGGGATTAATTTGAATGGTGAGAAAATGAATAATTTGGGCTTTCCCAATTCGAATTGAATGAACGCAACGGAGTAATCGGTATTGTACCAACGCGTCACACAAAAGTTGACACCTCTGCTGTTGAATTATTAAACCGTTGTTTTTTTGCTAATTTTTTGCAGCAATAAATTTATTATTGAAATGGTAGAAATTGCTATTTTTTCGGCCATATGCCCATTGCATTAGAGACTCTAGTGGGTGGGAAGGCAATCCACTTGACAATACCTCTCGCAAAGATTTGGATTTTTTATCAAAGCAAATTTGTTTTAGCATTGGTTTCGTAAAGCCCGCATCTTTCTCCAGCTCTGGTACGTTTCGCAACATACTTTCTGTTTCTTAGTCCTGTGAAAAGGCTGCTGCCAATTTGGCAAAAATGTGGAGTGGATTCCATAACAGACGCCATTGTAGGGTTGATACTGTGGCTGATAGTAAATCCAAGCTTTGAAGAACGGAGGCATAAGGAACAATCAAACGGACAGCTTCGAGGGCGTCTTTGGTTTTTATGACCAAGTGCTGTAGGGTGGAATCTGTCCATTATGTAAACATAGTAGTTATGGTATGTGTAACAGAGGTGAAAAATCTTAGTTTGTCCCTAATTTGTATGTAGATCTAACAGTCTTTTGACGGTCTTAAGAGTGATCTAAGTTAGACTTAATAGTAGGTTTGTATAATTTGGGTGAGTCAGCCGTGCGATTGCCCGATTTAGAAATAAGTAAAACGGATACCTACCTCCAAACACGCGGTATGTACGTATTCCCAAGTATAACTATCGCTAAATAGATAGAGAAGGGGGTGGATGATTTCATTAAAGCTTCTTAGTGCTAGAAAAAACTAATACCGCCAGAAGCTTTGACTAGTACCAAGGCCGATCTGCTATGACTTCTCACTCCGGAGATGCTATGTTCCGATGAAACGGAAGTCAATTGATCCAACGAGGAATCTGGCAAATGCAAATTTCAGAATTTAGTTATTAAGCACTTAAACGTAAATAGTACTTATGCAGCACTCAAGAAAAACAAAAAAATTAATACACATAAAAAAAGTTCCGAAAATGAAAAATAAATTTTCAAGTTGAATTCATAGAAGGTGGTAGCAGCAGCACAAGAACATAAATTGCACTAATAAATTATACGCACAAAGACAGCAACTCTGATAATAGCAACTTATTTGAATTCGCCTTCGAACGTTTCTTTAATTAGTCGTTATTGTATAGATTTTATGTTGCGATTATTAAATAATATTTCAGTTTTTTGAATCATACTTTTGGTCAATATTCTAATTATTTGATTTTTACAGTGATTTTAAGTTTTCAATTGAAAAAGAAATCTAGGTCGTTCCGGCTATGCAGATGTGACTATCGTGAAAATGATGCGATTCCAGAAGAACTACTGTGAAAAATAAAAATCCTAAAGAAGCAACACAGAGAATTTAGAAATTTTCGTGCTACCATCTCACTTTGTCATTTTTTTTAAATATATTGTTTTTGTTTGTTGTTATCGCTTTTGATGGCCACCCGCTTGCTATTGATTATTTTAGTTTACTATATAAATTTTGTATTAATTACAAGTCGAACGCAACCAACATAGAAAGCAATAATAGCGAGCACTAAGCCCTAGAAACATATATGTATGTGTATCGCTACATTGGTTTTGGCATACCAAAGGAATGACAAAATGAACCGAAACCAAAAATAGCAAAATAAAAAATTTTAAATTTTCATAGGCAACTCGAGGAGGAAGCAGTCACAAAAAAAAAAAAAGCTTGGCCGCAAATATGTGGCTAACTGTTCGTAACAACAGCAAATTTGGGTTAACGCTGCTGGATTGCAATCGATCGGCGAGCGCTCAGCGGTCGATAAGTTCAGCGGTTCAAGCGGGCAGCGTGATCAGCGCGCGCGCGAACGGCATTCAAAAAATAATTGCTAATTTTCGCAGACAGTGAATATCAGAGCGGCGAAACTACAAAAAAACGAGTGGTTAAATGGAATTTGTTAAACTTGAAAATCTTTAATTTTTGTTACCACGAAAAATGCGTTAAGGCCTTTTCAACAATTTATTTTGCAACTTGTGGTGAGTTAAAAAAATTTGTAATAAATATGTATGCAAATTTGCAAGCGCAAAATAAAATAAAAATAAATACATATAATATATGTATGTTAAAACCTGCTAAACAACTGGACAACAAAATGAAGAAATGGCGATTGGCTGAGCCACGTAAAGGAGGAGAGAATTTGGCAATTTTGAACTGTGCGAACAGCTTAATGTATGTATGTAATGGCCGTAATCAAGAGAGCTAAAGATTTGCAATTAAATACACATAAACTAATCGTTGATGGACAAGATGTTGCCACTCCTGCATTGGCATTGTTTTACCTCCTCTAATCGTCGTCGTCGTCGTCGTCGTCGAATCGCACATCTCAAGTTCGTACCATTTAATTTAATGCAGCGATAGTATCGGCCGATGGTTCGCGGGCTGGCCATTAAACCGCGAACCACTAACCTATTTTCGATTGCCTTTGGACTGGAGTGTTGCGTAATGCAAGCCGGTAGACTGCGTAGCGTGTGACTATGCCGGATCGCGAATTTGCTCGCGAAATATAATCACTAATTGTCAAATGACCTCAAATCCCCCAATGACCCATACCGAACAACTGGTTAATTTTCAGCAAAGTGGAGTGCTTGAATGATTTCAAAATAAAAGCAAAATGCAACCCAAAAACAAATCTAGAGCGAAATTAGAGCAAAAGCAATTATTTAGAGTCAGCTAATTTCGAATAGAGAGAATTTTAGCTATAGAAATAATAACCAAAAGCAAAGACAAATGAAAATTAACCACAGCCAAGCCGGCGTTGGTAAAGCGAACGAAGAAATTCATAACGGCACATACATTTTAGTTCAAAATTTTATGCTCCACAGCTATTGATTGTGACCGCTATTCAAGGCCGTTTCGTGCTTACTTTCTGCGTTTGCGGTTAAAACTCATCACTTCACAAGCGCATTAATTAACCGCTGCTGCTCGTCAGTCAAGCTCATTCGTTCTCATTTATTCACCTTAACACAGTAGGTTCATATCATTAATTAAAATTAATTGAGCCATATTAACCATTAAATGTCAGCTATTAAGATTTTGTTACTCCATCTCAGTTGCACTTTAAACTAAGTATACCACAGCGCGTGTTGTTTCTTTGACCCCCCACGTCAGATTATAATGTGCTGGAAAAAGAAAAAAAAAAAAACGTATTTGCATGTTCAGTTAATTTAGCAAAAATAGAAAATATGTATACTGCCAGCGCTGCTAAGTGAATTTGATTTTTAATTTTTTGTGGGTCTATTTTATTGCTGTAGACATTTTCAAAGTTGTTCAAAATGTTCTCAAGCATATTTGGTTTTCTGGACATGTATGTACATATATACTGACTCGCTTACGCTTGCAAAGCAACGGTGTGCACTCGCATCGTTGAGTGTGCATAGTAAAATGATATAGTCACAGAATTTTAAATAACGAGTTGAAAATGCTTATTTGAACAAAGTCATAGTGCATATTTCTTTAGGCATAAAGTTCGCGCCTTAAGTCTTTCATTTTTTATGCGAATTTATCTCAGAGGAATAGGGTGTACTGTTCCTAACTCACCACCTGGCGGTTGAGCAGTTGGTGGCTGAGTTTTACCAGGGATTCGCTTATCCGGTGAGTTTTTAAGGCTGAGGTAGCTGCGATCAAGACTATTTGTTGATCTACGTATGGATTTCGGGTTAATAGAGAGTGTACTGCATATTTGCCAAACTCTTCAATTTTGTTGATAAAACTGATTGGATGCTTATTGTCATAAGATCGGTTGGTTTTGTATGAGAGGCCCTATATGAGTCAGTCAATGTCTTCTATATTGCTTTTCGCCGACACTGTGAAGAATTCCCGCACTGGCCGAAGCTATTATCCGCGATGAAGGTGGCTACATCGAAAAGTATTACCCTTTCCTTCTTTGGATATATCAAAAAGTGATGTTTATAAGAAAAAACGGAGTACACAAAGTTAAAGAATTTTTAATCGGTACCATTTCGAGTGCCTACCTGCCTGTGCTTACTATTAATGGCGCTAGACCCATATTACCTTAAAATATGTCATCATTTACTCAACTACTCACTTGACTGCACTTTTTATGAGCAGTGTGTCCTTCACGCATTTGCACTCCTTAATTTGACAAATACATACATATGTACATATGTATGTGGTAATGTACGTATACCTCATACAATTGAAACAGCCATTTGCAAATTCTTATATATGTAGCTTAAAAAAAAACCCATTTAAGTTTACTTCAAGTAGCGCACTACACACATCATATTTTTGGATTCTTTACCATAACTTTGCTGCACATCGGTGATTTTTGCGCCATCTTCACGCCTCGGCGGGTAATCAGCGATGCAACACCACCTACACGTTCAAACATAGTCGTACCTTCTGTTTCTAAGCGACTTAATCGCATTCAGATTCAGATGCGTAGTTAAAGTTTCCTGTTTAATGGTGGCTCATTATTACATAATTAATAAAATATATTTGATTTGTTGTCGTCGTCACGCTATGCACAGCCAAAAAAAAAACCACCGCTCCAAGTTAAAAGCGAAAGTGTTAACAATTTTTACGTTACGCATGTACGCGGGGGGGGCAACGAGCTTATTAACTCATTATCTGTTACGTGCCACTGGTGGTGGCCCTCGCCGTCAACGTCGCTAATGAAAGGTTTTGTTACTTAATTTTTACTTTTTAGTTAATTACATAATTTTAACGGTAGTTACCACATAGATATATGTGTATATGTAGTAATTTACATATGGATTTCAAATTCAAGTAAATAAATGTTCAAGGAAATTTTTTAGGCATTCGAGAAACATTTCAATCAATGTGAAATGGATTCTGGCTCACAACACCGAACACGAATTTGCATGCAGCAACACACTCGCTACTGTCGGCACACATACACACATACATACATACATACATACATATGCACTCAGAGTCTAACTACATAAATGGCTATTGCTTTTATTTTGCTCACTAAAGATTTTTCTATAATTTTTTATATTTGCATGTATGTATGTATGTATGCAAATGCAATGCTCCAAAATCGATTCGCAGCTCGGGCAAAACATATGTTGAGCTTCATT
>NW_016178171.1:0-2492 GCF_001687245.7 Rhagoletis zephyria
CCTATTGAGCAGTACTTGTCATTTGCTTGTCACTTTATTGTCATTCAAACGTCGGCGGCTATTCGTTTCCGATTCACAGGGTGAGCTTTCATTCAAAATGGTGGATAAATTTGCATTTGACGCAATTACCATTAGGGATGGCAAATGCCAAAAGGAATGGCAATGCTCATCCTGGAACGACATGCAATAAGAATAGCGGGGAAAAGCGATGAAGACGGCGGCGACGAGTGCCAAACTGTTGCATCAAATCGCTGGTTAAATGTTTCATGTCAATTACAGCAGCAACGCGATCGCATTTTCATTTTCAGATATCGTAAACTGGCATTCCTTATTCAACGAGCACACCAACAAATCGTGGCACACACAGCAGGTGGCGTGGATAGACGGGTAATACGGCAGCCGAGGGTTGGAGCAGCTAGTCAGATATTTAGTCAGCTTGAAGCACACAAGCGGAAGCGACAGACACATAGAGAACACATGCAGACTGACAGCCGCGCATCAGACATGCATTTCCTTTTAAGCCAACGCAAGACCACAAAATAGTAAGCCCCAGGAGTCAAGGCGCACAACTAGTGTAGCAATGAGAAAGAAAGGGAGGGAGGGAGGCATCGCTTGTTGCAGAAGGCAGAAAGAAGAAAAGGGAAGACGAGAGAAGGTACCCATACGGTGACCATATTTATGGCAGCCGAATGCGGGACTAAAAATAATTTTGCTTTTTTCCACAAAAGCTAGGGGATTTTAAAACCTTTTCAATGCTCCTAGATTTATATACTTTTCGAATCCGATCTTTTGTGAAAGCAAGCAGCACATAAATATTTTTCCATAACTTTGTACTTTGTGCTGGGGATTTTTATCCGCAAAATTTCTTACAAACATTTCTACGCAGGAAAATATGATAAAAATATCCGACTACTTTTGAAGCACGAGTGGTATCCAACGGCCTATTTTCGGACTAGGATTTCGACCAAGCACAATGCAATGAGTAGCATCCGGAACGAGCTGAATTGCAAAGCCAACCATCGAAGGGTTCCACTTCCCTTCCATCTTTGAGAACTTCTTTACTTTTACAACATTGTAGCCTTATTTGGAGTTTCTCATGCTGAAGATACAATCCCTCATATAATCAGCAAAATGTTTTTAGCAAAGTTTCGCCTACAGAATATATTCTCCTTTCACAAAATTTGAATAGTGCCTGCACACAATGGCACATTGGACAAGTAATTGAACCCGAGAAAAAACAGCAGGCTGTGCGCATTTCCTTATTGGTTTTGGAATCCATAAACGTAAACAAAGTTTGAAATTTTAGGGACAAATTTTAACAAAAATTACAATTTAAAGGCGAAATTCTCGACAATATCAAAATCAACTGCTCTACTGCTGGCACCTGTTAAATATCTTCGCGCAACACAGAATATTCAACGTCAAATGCGTTGAAAAAAAAACCTTTGAAAATCTAAATATTAGTGAAATTTCTTTCAAAATTTGAACAACAATCATTAACGTCCAAGGTGGAATAAAATAACAAGGTGTTGTCAGTAGCGACGTGTTTGTAGTAATTTTGACTAGATCGGCATGCTTGTTTTCAGTGCTGCCGATCTTAATTTTGATACTCCTATTCGTTGGGAAATAGTATCTAAAATACTCCATTTTAGTAATTCGTTTTCTGGCAATTTTTAAAGAACTTGGTGTTTTCAGAACGATATATATATTTAAAATTACTGGATTTGTACAATTTTAGTCCTCAAAATGTAAAGAAAAAAAAAGATATCATGGTTATCAATGGAAAAAGACGTACCCAAAAATCGTATGAAAAGGCGACTTTTTATATTAAATAACTTTTGCTGCATTGTCATGGACTACTGGTACACTAGAATTGAGTGGCAGCATGGTTAAATTACGATTTCGCTTATATTATCGATATTTATGTGTTTTAATCTATTTAAAAAAAAAATATAATTTACAGTGTGATAGGAAATTGCCTTATTTTACTGCCTTTACTTATTAACCGACTTCCGCATAACTTTGGACCACGTCAACCGATAATTCTTTTTGCATCGGAAAGCTAGTGTCTCAGAGGTGGGCTCATACTAATCTGGTTAAGATCCTATCAGTGGATCATGAGATATATTATATGAGAGTTGAAGTCTGTTTTTTTTTTTTTTTGCTGAAAATTACTTGTTTTAAGTTACAATATATCAAGCCCTAACCGCCACAATAACGTAAGCGACATTTTTTTCAAAATTGTATTTTTGATGCAGAAATGCATCTAGATGCTCTAGGAATATTTCTGCATCAAAAAGAAAATTTTGAAAAAAATGTCGCTTACGTTATTTTGGCGGTTAGGGCTCGATATGTCCAAGCTGTGTGGAGCTGCCGATACAAACATACATATATTCAGGCTTATAAGCCTGTAATTATACATTTTTCTACATTTAATTTGAAATAGTATGCACCAACGGATTAAAAGTAGTAAATAATTAGTACCTTTTCTA
>NW_016178171.1:3945-8029 GCF_001687245.7 Rhagoletis zephyria
GCTAGTCTTCCACGCAAAAATCTGAAATGTGCTAGTCTTCCACGCGATTAGTGAAATGTGCTAGTCTTCCACGCGAGAATCTGAAATGTGCTACTTTTCGACGCGAATAATGAAATGTGCTAGTCTTCGACGCGAATAGTGAAACGTGCTAGTCTTCCACGGTAATTTGAGATGTGCTACTCTTCGTTGGGAGCGACGATATGTGCTCCTCTATTTGAATTACAAGCATCCAGAATAAAAATAAAAACAGTTTCATAGCCATATAATTTTTATGAGATATAAAGGCCCCAAAATACCTAATTTACGGGACATTAAAAGAGATTACAGAACATTTGGCGCCCTGTATGAAATAAATAAATTACCAGGACAATTGACGAAAAAAGAGACTGTCCCGTATAATACAGAACGGATGGTCACCGTACCCATATGCCATAGAATAGGCCAACGGTAGACCCAGCTCTCAATATAGCCGAGGTTAACTCGCTTATTGAAAGTCTAAAACAGTGTTTACATGAGGCGATTTCACAGGCAATTTTAGAGGCGATTAGTTGAATCAAATGTTGGCTGCACCCCAACTACATTGGAACCATTAGTTGAAAGGCCGTGCGCACCAGGTGATTGTGGCTTTCAACGAAAAATTGCCTGTAAAATCGCCTCATGTAAACACCATATAATAACTTTTAATGCAAAGCCCCCTTTTTTGGAAATGCAATATTCCGTTAATATACTCTGTTAGAACGCGGTGTGGCGCGCGGACGCTGGCCGCCGCGTAGCTACTCAAATTTAATGTTTGAAAGAGCAATAATGTCAACGGATTTTATTTCGCTTGTGAAAAGATAATGTCAATTGATTTTATTTTACACCAGTATGCGAAATAGCGTCAATTGATGCTTTTGGAGTGACCTAGTACAGGTCGGTCGTAGAGCTGGCCGAGTAATTCACGAAACCGTTTTCAAAATTTGTCTAACACCCTCAAATTCGCAACTTATACATAAAACACCATTTTTAGTTCGGTTATTTTGTAACAAATTTTAATTTATGACATTTTTCAAATTACATCGAAGTGATTTTGGACATTTTTTTAGAAAATTCATAACTTCCGAAAAATTCGGTGATTTTTATAAATGGTATCGAGTTTTACTAGACTAAAATTGAATGGGCTACAAAATTCCATACTCGAAAATTTTCTAGAAATTGGGTATAAAAATTTGAAAATTTTAATGAACATTTTTTGAATTTTTGTGAACTTTATGTATTTAAAGTGTGAAACTTTGAGTTATATGGTTAATATGTATTATAGAATCAACTATATTTTCACAAATAGCACGGTGTTACACTGGCCATGAACTTTTTAAGTGATCTTGTACAGGTCATAGGGCTGGTTGAGTAATAAACGAAACTGCGTTTAAAATTTGTCTAAAGAAAAACTTTCTAGAAGTGGAAAAAAAAATAAAACAAATTTGTCCATACATTTCGGATTTATTCCAAAAATGCTCGACATGTTTAAAATGTCCTCACAAAACTTATTACTAATTTAAATAGTAAAAGTACTCTTCTTTCCAAAGCCATCTTAAAACTTAAATTGGATAAAAAATAACCGAACTTAAAACTATTTAATGCGGTAAGTCCTGTAAATTTAGTTTTTTTTTTTTTTAAATAAGTCGAGAATTTGAGGGCGTAAGAAAATTTTTTAAATCAGTTTCGTGAATTACTCAACTAGCCCTACGACCTATACTAGGTCACTTAGAAAGTTATATAAAACCATATAACAAGTTTCACATTATATATAAAAAGTTCACATTAATTCAAAAAATGTTCATAAAAAAATGTCCTACTTTTTTTTAGAATTTTTAGAAAATTGTCGACTATGCAGTTTTACGCAAGTTTTAGCCGACAAAAAATCTCGTTGATTTTTGTGTACAGTAAAAGTAAAATCATTTGCGCAGCCCTCTAGTCCATACCAGATAACTTAAATTTTTAAACTTTGTACAAAATTTATGATAATTCGATCAATTTCACCAAATGCTCACAAAATTTCAAATTTTGCATTTAGAATTCTAAAAAATGATAATTTACTTAAAAAATTATTTAAAACTATTAAAGAAAAATAAATTTTTTTTAATACATATGTAATGCAGTTTTTTTTCTTATTATCTTGCCACCAGTATATGTATTGGTCATTTTAAAATCTCCGTTCAAATTTATTAATTTTTTCATGTTTTCCAGGATTTTTTACGACTCTTTTGTCCTCCTCGCCGTAAATGCTATTATTTCATTCAATGGTGCAAAACTGCTTTGCTATGCTACATTAACTTCATTCTTTAAGCGGACAGGAACATGCACATATTTACATGTGCATACATATGTACATGCATATGCATATAGTATATCTTTATCTTGGGGAGTCCCACGTCTACACAAATGTTTCTGCTAACCATTGCTCCATATCTACATACATATTTGCCAATTTCGTATTTTTCTTTTATCCTGCCAGCCATTCGGCTGTACTTTTCAACTTTTCGACGTCAAAAGGGACGTATCAATGCAAGAGCATTTTGCTTACCTCAGCTTGTGCATACATACATACTAGAGGGCTGCATGATTTCAGTCAAATTTATAGCCAAACAGAGTACAGTGGATTTGAATATTCTACTTCAAATACAAAACACTCAGCGTTTGGAATTTCATAAGTTATAAACAGGGAACGGATTTTATGGAAATTGCCTTTTTTTCTGCTAAAGAGATAGAGTATATTCGATTAAGAATGTCCACGATTTAGCTTTCACTGATTCCATATATACACATTTGATGTTGCCTTTTTTTGCCTTTTTTAAGATATTTGCCTTTTTTTGCCTTTTCTACCTTAAAAAAGTGATTATAGCATTTACAATTTTTTTTTTTTAAGATTAAAAAATATACACATGTCCATACGGCTTATAGAAGCGCAGGGACCTCTGGCCAAATTGGTGTTGAAAAAAATTCAAAGCCGTTCTCTCAGCTAACGTAGGCTTCGAAACAATAAGGGGTGTGGATAAAATTGTAAAGGGCGAGGAAAACGCCCTTATTCCTGATAATATGAACGTTTCAAACGTTCCATATTTAAATTGGGCTTCAGTTGTATCAACTTACGTCGAGCGCACATTTAGTACAGTCAAGGCTTTTTTTCGCGAAAGTCGAATGAAAATGCCGCCGGAAAACTTCAAAATGCATCTTGTGGTTCAATGTTACTACAACTATACAGATTAAAGTTTTATGAGTTAGAAACTCGAAAGGATAATATAGTCAGAGATTCAAAGTACACATTTTTCATATAATGAAACTAGTTCATAGTTTTTCTCTTCTTACTTGTAATATAAACATTTCTACAATAAATGTATTTTTTGATTGTTCTTCGTATTTTCTGTCTTTTTTAGTGCCTTATTTTGCTTTTATTGCAATACCTAGTGCCCTTTCCAGCCTTTTTCGCTATTTTATTTTGCCCTTTCCAGCCTATTTCGTTATTTTATTTTGCCTTTTTTTATAGGTTTTTAGGTCCTAAAAATCCGTTCCCTGGTTATGAATGTACATTTTCTCCTCTATTCTGCAATATTTCCGTATTCCGATTTTGCTACGAATCTTAGAAAAGGTATGCTGCAATCTAAATCGCATCTTCAAACTTTCGAAATTCGTAACAACCGCATGTCTAAAAACGAACGAGCAGCTTTTTTGCGTAATTTTGTACGAAAACAATTATGTGTCGGAAGCGAGATAGAACGAACAAAAAGGATGTTTGTTGCCTCTTATCGAGAAACTTAGGTACGGTTTAGTTATTTGTGCAATGATTTTGGGTTGTTGTATCCAAACGCATCACTCGAATCTAAACAATTTAACATACACGTGTAATCAAAGGCTCAAACTTTAATTTAAAACAAATGTTCCAAATTTCCGAGCTCTAGTTTTAGTTTAGTAATCGGTTTCAACCATGCACTTTTTTGTAAATTTCGATGTGGGGGTTTGCGCAAAGATACAGTGGATGGCGTAGCCGGAGTTATATACACAATAAATGCTGTATGCCTTTGACATGCGGAAGCCCCTCTTCTCCGGC
>NW_016178172.1:0-8029 GCF_001687245.7 Rhagoletis zephyria
TAATTTTTATTCTTGACACAAAGTTCGCATTTATACCAACGAAAAATCATAAAATTATTAGAATTTTCTGCATTTTTATGTGGAGCTCATATTCTTATTCTTTTAAACATTCTATTGTCTTACTATTGCAGTTATATGTGTACATATTTTTTTTCCTGCAATTTTCTAAAAATCTTCATAACAAATTATTAAAATCGTATTAACGCAATCGGCCTTGTGACCTTGACGTACAATAAATAGCAGTAACCCAGCACATTGAGGCATGCACTCAAATATTCTATAGGTTAATACATTAGATGTACATACATATGTACGTTCATGTGTCACACTCAAATCATTTTGTCATGCGCACGTGTATAGATAATTTTGCATGACTCCATTGCGAACTAAAAAAATGGGCATAATACGAGTACGAAGACGAGTAACCAATCGTTATTTATTAAATTATAGCAAATGCTGTGTACATGCTTCATTGCTTTCCTTCACTTTGTGCAGTCATTGGAAAAGTACGTAAAGGTAAACGAAAATGAAATAGAATAAAATAAGTTAAAATAAAATATAAGAAATAGCGGAGCATAATTTGAGATATTTGTAAAAAATTCTTAAAAGCCGACAATGATTTTATGAATGTTGGAGATGGCATAGTTGAAATATAAGCTTTAAAGCTCACACAGAGATTAGTCTCAAGTGTTTAACCAGTTCTGGGAAATACATTGGGATGCATTAATTAAAAAAAAAATAATCAAGGAAGATTTGCTACTTAATTTTCTCCCACAACCGGTCGGGACAATACGGAATTTTCGGGATTTTTTTAGGAATATAGCGACTACTTTGGAATACTTGGAACTATTTCGGTATTTTCGGGACCATATTTGAATTTTCGGGACTTTTTAAGAATTTTTGGGATCTCTCGGGACTAATTTTATATACAGTAATTACACTAAGCACTTTTTTGCGTGGCATTTCCTTAGATAAAGGTATCTGAATACTATTGTACCCAGTATTTAGTCCTGTGAAAAGAAAAAGTACAGAAATTTTGCCTATTTCTGATCCTTTCTAAAACATTACCATCGATGAGGTTTAATTCCATTTAGAGGAAAGACGTCATAAATCCAGTATATGTATTCGAAGCCTACTAAATGTGGCCTATACAGGCGAAATACTTAACACATGAGAGTCAACCAAGCAGAAAGAATTGTATAAGTACTCTCTCTGAGTGTTAAAGTATTTGTAGGAAAGATACGTAAATACGGACAGATTTTTAAAACGTTTACCCTGGCCAAAAACCTTCTTGCGAGCTACAAATCCGCAGATTATGCAGCATACTTCTTCGAGGCTGGCTATCGAATACTATTCAGGCCACGAAAACCAACGCCGAGATGCTACCGGAGGTAGACCTCTAGATGAATCTTAACATATACATATGTAACAACTAACCAAACCGGAAGAGAAGGAAGAAAAGAAAAAAAGTGCGTTCAATGTAAAAATCCAGTCTGCGACGAGCATGCGGACGCGATTCGTAAAGAGTGCAGTCAGTAAATTAAAATTAAGATATAAAAATGTAAAATTTTTCAATATTTTTTTATATTACTGGCTGAAAAGTAAAAAATTTTATGTTTCTGTTTTTTTTTAGTAAAGTAAATATAATTTTTATTATTATTTGTATAGGCTCAATTTAATAAATAAATAAAAATCAATATTATTCATATAAATTATCTGTTAGTACATCTTTTCTCCTTTTTGCTATGTGGGTACCTGGATAAATTTTGACAAATGAAAAAATTTTCTGCGCCGAAAAAATTAAAAATATTTTAAATATATTTCTATCTATATTTTATATATATAAATCAGTCAACTTATCCGGATCCGGGAGAATTTTAAAAGTTTTAGCCAAAAAAAATGTTATTTGATAAAATATAAATATGGCGATGGTTACACGGGTAGCCGGTTGGGCACACAAGGGTTAAGATAATATTTTGCTCATGACTGGTTTTTGTGGCAGCAAAATCGTAACATTTTTTTTTATCATTACCCGGACAATCAAAGCTTATCAAATACTTTCCGCGTGTTACCTGGATACCCTTTCGGACAAATTCAAACAGAAATCCACTTGTACTTTCTTAAAAAAGCTCCATAGAGATGGTCAAAGTCACTTCACCTGAAGACACACATATATCAGAACATTAACAGTAGTTCTGTTAAATAGAAAAAATGTGTGCTTAAAAGTGTTTCGGATTGGCCAAATAAGACCTACTCATATTAAACACGAATAACTGTTTTCAGTTTTTAATACAATTGTATTTTTCTTTTTGCAGGTTGTAACTAAATTCTTGGAGATTCGCAATGTCCTAAAAATATCCAAGTTTCCTATTTCAACGATAAATTGCCTTGATGATAAGACTTTGGTCGACCGTTTTGAGGAAGGGAATTCAGAGGCCGACCGTTCTGGAGGAGGTGCTCATCAAAATATTCGCACTGAAGACAATGTGGAAGCTGTACGGCAGAGTGTTGCAAATGATCCATTCGTCTCAGCTTGTCGGCGTTCCGACCAGTTGCGCATTTTCAGAACAACTTTGCGGAGAATTTTCAAATTATATTTTAAGGTGTACCCTTACTTAAATCAAACTGTGCAAGGTTTATTACCACAAGACAACGTGAAATTTTTGGCGAACGTTTGACAACACAAAATTTAGATTTCCCTTGACCACCTCGTATACCAGATTTAACCATGTTCTATTTTTTTTTATGGGAGTATTTAAAAGTTAAACTGTATGCTAATAAACCAGCGACTATTAGGCAGCTGAAGTAGAATATTACAGAAGAAATACCAAGCCTGCCAGAAACATGGCGCGGTTTAATGGAAAACGCGCCAAAAAGAGATCGAAATGATGGACATTTGCTCTATGCGATTTTTTATACATAGTGCCTTTTAATTGCCATAAAATGTATTTCATAAAAATTTTTTTTTTTTTTGGCAAACACTGTATTACCGCTAGGTTGGCAGCGAGAAAGCAGTATTCCACCAATCACGTCTACTGCAGAAAAAGAAGATGTTATCATAGTTCGCCTAATATGCAGTTTACCATTGTTCCAGCTCACCTTATTTTTTTTTAAAGCAAATTAAATTACCTACATACGTAAATATGTATGTGTCTGGGGTCTGGGTTATCAAAGTATTCAACTTCTTCTCCTTTTCAGTGCCGCACTGCAGCGTGATACCCTCGCTCACAATTAAGTATGCATGTATGTATGTAAGTTTGTGGGCTTAATTCTTCTTGACTTTTGTATGCAGCAGCGCATTTTGCTGCCAAGGCTAGATTAATTTCTAAAACCAATCACAGAAACAATTGAAGAAACAAACAACAAAATTAAGTTTACAAATTAAGAAAAACAAAACACACACAGTTCGCTAAGCAGTAATGCGCTACCAAAAGTTAGCGGAAAATTAATGTGATACACGCATGAGCGCCATCTGCAGCCCTGACGCTTTGGCCTAGGGGCGATTGCACAATTGACGAAACAATGCATTCATATGAGACAAAACCTAGTATTAGTAGTATGTATGAAAACGACAAACAAAAGACTCATGCAACAAACCTCGACAAGCTGTGCAGTGAAAAATTATAAAAATTTGTGTAGCAAAAATTTCGTATGTATGTGTGTCCCTTTAAAAACAAGTACAATGACAAATACGAATTTTAACAACCTGCTTGCTTATGCAACTTATACTTATTCTACAAAATGCTTAGGTAGCCAAATAATACATATGCAGCACATATCTCATTTATAACATTTTCCAATTCGCAGAATTATAATTGTATTTTTTATATTTCGTCTCCGTTGGCATTGTATTCCGCCTACAAATCACTGAGTGTTTTTTTTCTTTTGCTGTTTTGCCTCCTTCATCGACAATTTCATTGCTCGCGCTGTTTATTGTCTTTATTTGTAACCACAGCGCTGTCAAACACTCACAGTGCCATGCCACACATTTCTCTATTACGTTTACAATACGATTTCAATAGCTGGCGCCAGCAGTGTGTCTATCATGCAACAAAATAGTTTTGTGAGTGTGCTTGTTTACGTTAGTACGTAGAACACCCATTGCATGCGGGAGCTGTTCGTAGACAAATAAGGCCACACACTCACTGCCCAGACGTGACCTACATCAAATTTAGGGAGGCAATAAGTAGAGGGCAGGATAAGGGCTCGCAGTGAACTAATAAATGCATTGCCTGTGCGCGTCAATCCCGCAATTGCGTACGCGTTGAAACTGTTGCCTTTGATTGGTGTTTGCATTGAGTTTTCACTTACATACAGATATAATTTTCCAGGAAAATGCTACAACTTCTATGGTGGCCAGGAACGTCATACAACAATGACGTGATAATTGCAAAAAATGAAACGAATGTTGCGAATTTTTGAAAATTAATGATTTCTTAAAAAAGGATATTGTAAAGAATATTTTTTTCCCCTTCCGTGAGACTTTCGATAAAGCCAACATTTCTACAGCTCTTAAAAAATACCAGCGGTACTCTAGCAACAAGCGCGATAATGATTTCACGAATTATCCTTTCTTGTATTTAGTAAGTTATTCCGAGTGCACTGTGGGTAATTTTGCCTCTTTTCATGGCCAAAATTTATTATGGCCAAACAAGTAGATTATTTAACAGAACATTTATTTATTGATTGGAACTCCATTTCCCCAATTTTTGCAATAAAAAACCTTAACACTTGACGACCGTTGGCTCATAAGGGGCCACTTTTTAATTTGTGGATTTATTTGAAAAGTTTGAGTGCAGTTTTTTTTAATATTTATATTGGTGAAAAAATTCCACCTAGCTACAAATCAAATTTAGAGAGTGACTAATTAAAAAAAAACAACATTGCCAAATTATATTAATTTAAATCCTTTATTGAAAACCTGAATGCTCTGAATTTCCTAATTTGCCTGCTGAAAAGTTAAAATGAGTAGCCTTTACAGCAACAAAATGTAAACAGCATTTGGTTTCCTCTTTATTGAGTTCTCTCCTCCATTTCCGTTTCTCAGAAAACGCAAAAAATCGCAACATAAAATTGACAAATTAAATCCAAATTCTTTATTTTACACAGCGGAAGTTTGTGGTTTTCCACTACTTTAGGAAATTTAAGTTTAATTGATAGCTATTGATTTGGTGAACAAAAAACTTGAGAAAAATCTGAAAAATATTAATGTTGACATTGGGTTAAAATTGCACCCTGTACTTCTACTTAATTCTTTTCCTGAAATATACAAGATTCCCCCTTTAAAAGGAGCTATTCAAGAGCTTAATTGTACAAAAATTCTCACAGCTACCGTATCATCGAACTCTTTCAATGAAAACGATGGAAAGTCCTGTAAATTCTGTCAAAGCATCGCTACTTAATTTATAGTAAAACTACGTCTATATGTGGCAGTATTGCTTAAACTGCTCGGTATCCAAATCCGGGAATCCTATTCTTCAGAACGTGATAACATTTCATTAAGATTGTTGGTTCAGTAGGCTGCTCCAGGTAGTTATAATCTGAGGAGCTAACATCGACCGGGAGCACTACTTGGTGGCTGGTGAGGTCCGCATGCGTCTATGTGCGATAAAGAGCGAGTCTCACGCAGCACGACAACAGTTCGACTTCGAGAATCTTCAGTCACAAAGGAAAGCCAAGAAAGAACGAAAGAACGACACTCGATATTGGGAATGCGAATGTCATGAGATGTTGGTGGGCAGAAATACGGCCCGAAAATTCGTTCGTTCAATTTGGACAAAGGGGCTGGTTGTTATAGAGAAGAAACTGGAGATCTGGTAACAGATGTCCTGAGTACACCTGCAATACGGACGGAATGCTTTTGACGAAAAATAACAAGGTTTGAAACCAATATAGCCCTGGAGCCGATATAATAATGGCTGAGCTCTTAAAAGCCGGCGACGAAGAGCTGGCAGGGCGCATGCACCAACTGCTAAGCAAAATTTCGTACGATGAATGTATTGCACTAAAGTGTACCTTCCCGAAATACAAGAAGGGAGAACCCGCAGTATGCGCTAAGTACTGCATTTAAGGCCAAACCTACGATAGTGTGTGCAAGACCGAAGCCCCTCATGACTCAAATTATTGGACCCTACCAGTATGGCTTCAGAGCAGACGCACTGTGTCACTGACGTTGAGCACAGCATTCAGTTCCACTCAAATTGGAAATAGACCAGCTGAGGTTTTTAAGTTTTAAGTAAAGTTTTTAGTCTGATACTAGAAAAATGGGTTAAAAGCAGGGATCGAAACTAAACATCGCTCTGGCAGTTTGGTTCCCAAGAATGGTTAAAAACCCAAACAGAAATGAGAACAAAACTTTTTAAGGGAACTAAATGGGAACAAGGCTCTCCGGAATGTTTCTGCAAAGAAGAAAAGGAGAACAAATGTCTAATGAACTTTTTCTGGAAGAACCATTTGGGAACTTAAGATTCAGGAACGCTCTGAAAGAGAACAAACGAGGAACCAATCTTCTCGGAACTATTCGCAAAGAATGAAAACGAAAACAAAATTTGTCTTATATCGCTGCATTTGTTTGCAATGTTTGAATGTTAAATTTGATCAAAAAATAACTGAAAGGAAATTAGGCAATTTTAAATAAACGAAAGACTTAAGACACGAACTTTTCTTACACAACCAATGAAAACCTGTTCCATTAATGGCTATTAATCTGGAAGTTGAAGCGATCTAGGTTTTCTCTGGCTTCAAAATAACAATCGTGCCTTTCACTGAAACGATTTTGCAGCCCAACTTGCCTGAGCCCCTCTCATTCTTAACCTTAAATTCTCAAAAATTGTATTCTCGTTTTGTTCCCTTGCAGAACGTTCCCCTGACTTTTGTTCTTATTTGAGTATAGCTGGATCCTAAAAGACAAGAATGCATGAGATTTTCAAACAACTTAGATCAACTTGAAATGAAATTTCGAAAACTTCAATACACTGTAAAAAAACTATGACGTTCAGGGACAAAACAGCAGGTGGCCCAATATTCCGTGTCGTGTCTTTTTTATACAATTTTTTGCACAGTGTTATTGTTTTTTTTACAATCTTGTTACATCTAATTATGAAAGTCTCGACCTCATTGATTTTAACAGCCTTCCTAATTTAAAGTTATCGATAGAAATTTTCGGCCTATAATTGTGTACCCTACGGGAGAAATCCCTTTGAATTCATATTTTTAATAAAATATTCATTTTTCATTTCATTTTTTATCGCATACATTTTCATACACACATAAGTGCTCTTACACACATACACGTGTAGAAAAATAATCCTCTTCATATAACGAGGTACAGAAAGTAGTAAACTACTTCAGCAAATAAGTGTATAAAACAGCGGAAGAGCGCTGAAATTAGTATGCAACATTGATGTCACAGCAGCGTATAAAAGTTGCAACACAAACGACAATAAAAATCAAACTCACTGCAAGTCAGAGCAGCAGCAGCAGCAGCACGTGAAATATCGAATAAGAGTACCCTTTTGTATACTTCAAATGGTGTGTATATAAATATGTAAATAATTTCAATTCAATACTGCACTTGAGGCGCATTCTTTCCGCAACTGACACTCGCTACCTGGCTGCAACAAGGAGCTGTGATTTATGCGCGCAAACGAGCATTTTGAAAGTTAAATGGCAAGCAGCAAGTGCCACTTGCCACATGAGCCATATGTGGGTGCCACAGTACAAATCACAAATGAAATCAAGATATCAGCGCACGCACAAACAACTACACATATGCACGCCAACGAGTACATAACTACATATTCAGAGAACAGCAAAGGAAGAACGTGTCGAAGCATATCAAAGCAGCAGACAGACAGATAAGGCAAAATAAAGGATATGCAGTAGCAAAAACAAAAAAGAAAAACATGGCTTACCACAAAGCCTAACATAAATGCAATTGACAAAGCTATAAAGTATGTATATGCATACCTACATACATAAAAAATAATAATGAAAGACAGAAAATATTATAGCAGCAGCGGCCATAAAA
>NW_016178174.1:0-8028 GCF_001687245.7 Rhagoletis zephyria
CAGGCCTAAAATCGATCAGCCTCGAATAGCCTCGACACTGACTGACACTGCACTGGCTGCTCTTCACCTTCTGCCTGATATGATATCAGCGTGGGCAATTATCAGAGTGTCCAGTACACGCAAATAAATGTTCGGGGACAATGCCATGAAAGGGGAGGGAAAGGCAGAGGAGAGCACAAACTCGTGAGATGCAATCCAATGCAAACCTTCTCAGAAAGATAGTTCAACTGCATGGATCAAAAGTGATGATGATGTCAAAATCTGCACCAATCTCAGTACATCTACCTGCGCGTGAGTGTGTTCTAATGCAATTTGGTCTTTGTCGAGTGCCGATATTTGCCGCTACACTGAGGTAGCATTGAACTTTTGTGATGTGATGTTGCACTCAGGTATTGGCCAACTTTTTTCCGTTCTTTGATCTTAAATGGGCGAATTCAGTACGGGTTGCTTGTTAAAATGCAAATGCTGAACAAATCATCAAAACTATACCCAAACAGGCAAACGCCTTTTGGTCGTTTCTATTATTATCACATTTATATCAGAAAACGAAGATTTTTAAAAGGAAAGTTTGCTAGACTGTGTGTGTAATGATTCTATTGTGTGAAATCAGCGACAATCTAGTTGTATCAGTACGTAGACTGCACTTGTGACATTTAGCATTTGCTCGTTAGCGCGCCCAGTGATGATGCCTTTAAGGCACCAGGTGAAAAGAAGAAAAAGTGAATAGTTCTCCCTTTGATGCAAGCGTGAGCGGCACACATGCACACCTCACAAGAAAGGTCAATGTCAGCAAAGAGTGTAAGTGAATGAGGGAGAGAAAGAGAAAGGGATGCGGAGAGATGTTAATAACATGGCAATGTTAGTGCATTCGATGCCGTAAAAGAAAGCCTGCAGCAGTGGTCACGTAAATAGAAAGTATCATGATGTATAGCCATGTCTCAAATGACTCATCTTCCAAGTCAAATTAATCTCATTTTTGCTGTGCTTGAGGTTGGGGATACTCAAAAAAGATGCTGTCTAATGATGAGGAAAGGATAGTGGACAAATTAATTAATTAACTGAAGACTATTTTGGCTGAACAAATTGCTGAACATCTAACAGACATTTTGTTTAGTGTTGAGGAAAAAAGCACATTTTTGGAGGTATACTAGATTAGATTGAATGACGTACTGAAAAGCTGTGTGTGCTGCCAGCCTGATCAACCAGTGCTAATTTCAGTGTTGTACAAGCACAGAAACATCAGGGGAAATTAGCATTTTTTAGCTGTCATTGCTTAACTTTTAGGAAATAACAAGAGAAAACGATGTACGAGAGATGGTTTTTCAATGCGAGTACTCACCGGTGACAATGCCGTAGACGACAAAAGAGAAAGTTTTAATTTTAGAGGCCATTTTAGGATTAGGATTGACAATCGAGTATTTAGGTGATGACGATGTTAGAGAAGGCCTGTGGACAAAATAATAAAGAGAAATAAGCAATTATGATTTTTACTGACAAGTTTATTTGAGAAAAAATAATTAGTTTAATACCACAAACAAAATTATTTTTCTGTTTGGTCAACTAAGCAGACACTGACAAGTTGTAACAATTTGCGACCACACTTGATGAAGTTCTATTGACATATTTAACAGATAACAGAAGTAAGATTTGTGTGTTTTGCTAAGCCACAACATTTGCAGGCTGTTTGCTAACTCAAATAAGCAACAGGCGGGTTTTGTGACTTTGAGTGCTTCTGATCGAAAAAAGAGAAAAAGAGAATAAGCAAGACAAGGAAATGTGCAATGATAAGAGCAGATAAATGTGGCGAAATAGAGTGCTGGAACTTGAAGGGCAATGGACGGCTAAGAAAAACAAACGCTTCGTTATCAAGACTTTGAAGAAGTGCAAGACAAATGAGCTAAATGATAGTACACAAGTCCCATTTGGGCAAACAGACAAGTGTCTGGAACCAAATAAAAGCTCATTAAAGTTTATCAAAGCAGTTTGAAGATTCATTTAGTTGGTAATAGACACTATAAACTGCTAATTTCTGTATTTTTTTGTTGTAAATGAATTAACTGCCTGATTAAAATAAAACTATTGACAGCTTCATTGGCAGGGGAAATTAGTCAAATTAGCAGTAAATGGCTCTGTTAACTTTAGTGAAAGTCCCTATTCAACTCACCTAGTAATATACTTCAAGTCAAAAAATTACCGAAATAAAAGGATATGATCTATGAACGTTGTCGCTAAAGGTGAAGACGGTACAGTGTGGCAAGTGTTAAGCGAGCATCATTACAAATATAGAAGTCATTAAGACTAACAATGACAAAGCAGGTCAGCAAACTAAGGTAGTTAGAGAGAGAGTCACATGGCAACCGAAGTGGAAGCACCATGGCCACCGACAACAAAGATTCTTATCGGTACTTGTGAGTTATTAATTTGTGTCAGCAATAACGGTGACAGAACGACTGATTGCCTTGCAATGAAGTGAACACCGCACAGACTCCAAGGACTCATTTCAAAGTGGTCCAAAACAAAGAAGACAAACAAAATAAGCAATAGTCAAAATTAAGTCAGTGACGGTCGAGTACGAAAAGTGCACAAGAATACGGAAAAATCGACTTGGAACGCACTCACGCAATCTGAACATTCACTTGCCAGTGCTGGGTTCAGCTGAAGATGGGTCGATGGGTCGGGGCACACCGTTGCTTAAAATTAGGTGAAACCGGNTCCAAGGACTCATTTCAAAGTGGTCCAAAACAAAGAAGACAAACAAAATAAGCAATAGTCAAAATTAAGTCAGTGACGGTCGAGTACGAAAAGTGCACAAGAATACGGAAAAATCGACTTGGAACGCACTCACGCAATCTGAACATTCACTTGCCAGTGCTGGGTTCAGCTGAAGATGGGTCGATGGGTCGGGGCACACCGTTGCTTAAAATTAGGTGAAACCGGAAAAAACTAAAAAATTGACACGCTCAGTTGAGTGCACTAAAACGGGCTCGGTTGCCGTGGTCTCCGACTACCGAGTGCGCCGCTGTCTAGGAGAGATCGAAATGTACAAAAGTATAAAATTAGTAGTTTTGAACAGTAGACAGATCGTTTGTCAGTGAGGTGTTGAGCGAAGAGCAAATGACAACTGCCACCGCGTTGCCGCCAAGCATCAGCCACCGTTTGAGCGCATTTCAATTTTTAGTGACTTTTTTCACTGACTTTCAGACAAGGCCGAGACAGTGAGTTGGCCTGCTGAACACCGAGCTCACATGTGCACTGATAGACAGATTGAAAGAGTTTGCCGGTGGTGCTGCTGCTGCAGACTGTGAGTGGCCAGACGTACGACAGACGACGAGAAGGCACAATGCACAGTGGAGAATACAGTCTGTTCAGTGGCCACTTATGCAACTGACCACAATTAGTAGTTGCAGGTCTGTGGTAGGTGCTTGCACAACTGAACTTAAATTATGCACTAATCGTCCATTCATACATATTGAAAGAGGAGACCCCGGTGGGCATACAAGGTGGAAGACAATTAAAGTGCAGAATGCAAATTTACAAATGAATTTCCTTTAATTGTGAAGGAAAAAGTTCACCACTCACCTTGCAAAATACACTAGCAAACCTGCCGTCCGTTTTCAATTCCTCTATCTCTTCTTGCCACTTCTCTGTTCAGTTGGCGACGGCAAATCAAAATGCTCTTAAATGGTAGAACAAATGTTTAAAAACTGTGGCGTATAAGAGAAGCGGTTTCAAAGTGAAACCAGAGCAACTAGTGGATGTGCCTCAATTGTCAGCGGCAAGATGAGTCTGGGAAAGCAGAAATTGTGATGCAATGAAACGATGATAGTGTTGCCGCCTCTGCTGGTGGTGGCTGTGGTGATGGTAGTTCGCAGTGGCAGGGTCAAAGACATCGCCGCCATGTGCAGTGGGAGAGTACAAGAAAGAAAGTGACTGCGGCTGCTGCAGTGAATAGCAGTTTCGCAGGGACACTGAACAGCTCTGCTTTTCTTCCCGTTTAAGGCACACGTATTGATGGCATGATCATCATCAGAATCGGCAAAAAATGTCCTTTTTAAGTATTTATTTGTTAGTTTCCTTTATTATTATTATTAATACGATTGTCAGTATTTCTTAAGTCCTGAATGTTTTGTAAACTGTGAAAGATACCGTTTTACTGTGTAATCAGAATTTGTGTTTCAAAGCTGTTAGCAAAAAAGTTTTGTGGAAGGTCATCAAGTAAAGTACACTTGATGACCTCTCTTTGATTGTCACACCAGTAACATGTCTGCCAATGACAATTGAAAAGTACGCAGACACTGAGGGTGATAAGTTGGGCAAACAGACATCAAGTTCGGTGAGTAAAAGCTCAAGTTTGTTCAAGTTAGCACAAAAGTGCCAGCTACAGCGGAGTTAATTAGCTTGGTGCAAAAGGAAATATCATTTTATTATTTGTGTTGCCACTGGTAACTTAGAGCAANTCTCTTTGATTGTCACACCAGTAACATGTCTGCCAATGACAATTGAAAAGCACGCAGACACTGAGGGTGATAAGTTGGGCAAACAGACATCAAGTTCGGTAAGTAAAAGCTCAAGTTTGTTCAAGTTAGCACAAAAGTGCCAGTTACAGCGGAGTTAATTAGCTTGGTGCAAAAGGAAATATCATTTTATTATTTGTGTTGCCACTGGTAACTTAGAGCAACAGGGATCAGAAAATGATTATCTAGGCGATTTTGATAATCTGAGCCTAGAAGACGACAGGCAGTTTTCTGATGAACTGATCTGAGCCTCGAGTCCTGTATATGTCCGTGCCCAAATGGAACGTGCCGAAATGACACTAATCTACGAAAAACGCTGGACCAACATAATAGTGTCAAAATGCATTTTTTCTTTGAAANACAGGGATCAGAAAATGATTATCTAGGCGATTTTGATAATCTGAGCCTAGAAGACGACAGGCAGTTTTCTGATGAACTGATCTGAGCCTCGAGTCCTGTATATGTCCGTGCCCAAATGGAACGTGCCGAAATGACACTAATCTACGAAAAACGCTGGACCAACATAATAGTGTCAAAATGCATTTTTTTTTTAAATCCTATTTTAAGCTTTCTTGCAACATTAGCAACTGTTGTATCTTTTTTTATTAAAGAATGCAAAAACTCATGGTCGAACTGGCGAAATAATAAAGCATTAAAAGAGCACATGTACACAAGCGCACCGCATCGATTACATCACTGAGAAAGGAGAAAATTTGATCGATCTCTGAAATATGAAGGGATAAACATGCAGGTAGGCATGCAAAACATGCCACACAGCCGGCACAGCTGTCAGATTAGGCGTCTGCGGACTACTGTGCAGTGTGCCAGTGACAAGTCAAGGTACCAATGTCTACTATTAATGTGACATTTTGGCTCGATAATAACATGATGCTTGTCGCCGTGGTCGCTGAAATAGAAACAGATGTGAAACCCTGCACGTAGCAATTTCCGCCTAGTCAAGCCAGGCAGTCCGTTTTGTTGCGTAAACGCCGAAGTGCTTTGACCGAAGTGCAGAGAAAATAATCAAACACATAAGAGTAAAAAAGTTTGGATAAATAAATAAGTGAATCAAAGTAAGTAAGTACATGGTAGGAACAAGAAGGAAAAAGGATATTGCCACAATTGACATGATCACTCACTGTGTGTATTAGGGGGAATGAGCGCCACACTGTCGCGCCTGCTGTCAGGAACAGGAAATGGACTGTAATGAAACGAACGACTTGTAGACACCGCACATACACTAGTTGCAGCCGTTATGAGATAACACTAGATTTAAAAATAAAAAATTGTTGACATTCACTTGGCAGCAATGTGCTCAGTTGAAGGGTTCAGCAATGGACAGCAGCAGCAGCAGTAACGGCAGGTCAGCGACCAGGCAGACAGAGCAGTGTTCAGTGGGTGGCGCAAAAAGTTAGTGGCGGCACAGTTGACACAGTGACAGACTCAGACATTCCAAATGCACATAGCGTAGGGTGTTTTATATATTGATCACTAAACAAACAGGCAAACAGAGCAGTCACGAATGGTGACAATGTTAGTGTGCTCGAGGCATAAATCGCACTCACCTAAAAGCTCAACTTACTGACAATACACAACTGAATCGTGCTGGAAAAACTTTTTGTTGGATTTAAAGGCTGACCACCAATGTTTTTGTGCTGTGTATGTTTCAGTGTGCTTTACTGTCAGACAAACGGACATAAAGGAGAGAGTGAGGAAGGCCGTTGCTGGTTCTACTGAATTAGCACTGACACACACACACTAAAAGTATTAGAGCAGTCAGTGCAAGAGAGAGTAAGTGTCAGGAAAAGGTCAGTGTGCAGGCAAAAAATGTGCCTACACAGGTGTGCACTACTACTTTTACTGATTTTTGTCGTTTTTTGTCTGTTGCCTTCAATAATATATCAGAACATACAGTAATTTCAAAAGCACAACTTTTAAAAAACAAACAAAATAGAAAAAAGACAAAAATAAGAGTAGAATCGACTTACCGATGTAGGCTATATTCTTTAGAAAAAAGTGCGATATCTTGGGAAGCCATTCACTGAAAAAACAAAAGCAGTATTAAATAAGTATCACTACAATGAAGCTTAAGTCAGCATACATTTTCAATTTGTACAGTGATACGGCAAATTTGATACTGATCAATCAACTCAGTTGCTGAAATCAAAAGAAGTTATCGTTCTTGTTGTTGTTGCTGCTGCTGCTGCTGTTGTTGATGCTTTAGACAAACTGAGATGCATTTGAACACTTGATCATTGGAGAGCCGTAATTTTATATGATCATTTGTTGATTAAGCACATCAGAAAAGCTCGTGGATCATATAATGACCGCCCAGTGGACGCAATAATGCACGCAGGTAAATAGACACAGCAGAACAGAACGGCGGCGCTCTGCAAGCTCGGACAGCGGCTCACTTACTGACAAACGAACAAACGAACAAAACAGACTAACTAACTAACAGAGAGTCAGAGAGCCAGCCAGCTGCACATAGATAGACAACGGCTTAGAGAGACATGAATAGAGACGATTTGGGGAGAGAAACAGGACAATTAATTAGAGGTTAAGGTCGATGTTTCTTTTAACGACGACGATGTCGAACAAAGCAAAGGCAAAGGTGGAAAGGGAGTGAGGTAAGTGAGATGCTGCATCAATCAAAGCCGCCGATCCAGGGGGTTTTGCTGTGCCTCAAAGTACCACTGTCTAATTTTTCTCTTCACAACAAACAAACAGTTAATTGTCATTTACTTGGCAAACAATGACAGATAACTGTTTTCAGTTGAAAAAGAGAACTGTACAGGAGTGCTGTACTTCCATTGCACCAAAAACTCCTCCAAGCAAGAACACTAGATGCCGACAGTGAGTATCAATTTCAAAATTGTATTTAGTGTTTACTAACTAATAAGTCCTTAGGAGTCGGAGAGTGCTTTGGTGATGACCACCTCAGGCAGACTTTAAAGTAAATAGTGGTAAAAGTCCTTTGTGTGTAGTAGGCAACTTTGCTAGGCTCATTACTATGCAAAGTAAATGCTGACGTCAGTGCAGTGCAGAACATATCATAGGGAATTGCATTCTCGCACTAGGTGATCACATGGGGAGACTATGTGAAATTATTATCAGCACCATCTGCATCAAAAGTAGCATTATCAGATACAAAGATACAGGGAGCCGATTGCATAGCCTTGTGGATGTAAATCAAACAAACAGGTCTCTCGAAAACAGGCTGAAGTGCTGCAGTATTGCCAAGAAATGAGAGAACAGTGTACAGAAGAAACTGCTTTCTTGACTAGGGAAAATACTTTATCATCAAGATGCTGTTTTTCACTCTGGACAGGATTGTTTGTTCGTTTTTTTCTCGGCAGCAACAACGAGAAAGCAAAGAGAGAAAAAGCACCTAATTGCTTAAAATACAGAAGAATCACCACACCGGTCAAACTGCTGCTGATGCTGAAATGCTGTCAGAAGGTGAAAAAGTGTGTATATGTAGAGCTAGGGGGAGGAACATGGGAGGGAAAAA
>NW_016178176.1:0-8027 GCF_001687245.7 Rhagoletis zephyria
TAATATATAATTAGCCCTTATTATACCCTACAAATCCTTTACAACCATTGTAAACGTTATTTTACATTGAAACATTTGACGATTTTACGATGCTTACGACATATTGTGAATACCCTAATTATAATTATTTCGTTCTAATTAATTTAATTTATAAAGTTAGATTAACATAAAAANTTACAACCATTGTAAACGTTATTTTACATTGAAACATTTGACGATTTTACGATGCTTACGACATATTGTGAATACCCTAATTATAATTATTTCGTTCTAATTAATTTAATTTATAAAGTTAGATTAACATAAAAAATAAAAGTTTGTTATTTAAAAACATGTCAATATTTTTATTGTATACATGTTTGTACAGAATACACGCACACATCCACTAACANACATATTGTGAATACCCTAATTATAATTATTTCGTTCTAATTAATTTAATTTATAAAGTTAGATTAACATAAAAAATAAAAGTTTGTTATTTAAAAACATGTCAATATTTTTATTGTATACATGCTTGTACAGAATACACGCACACATCCACTAACATACATACCGTCGCCGGAATAATGAAATAGTGTAACATGAAAAGTATAGTTTTGAGAAAAACGAATTGGAAGTTTTTATAAACCATTACAAACCTTACAAATACCATTTCGTTTTTCGGGAATAAATTAGTGAGCCAAAGAGATATTTAAGAAAACTAAAGATTTTTCTAATAGATTAAAGGATTGTCTATCCAATGGTGCAATTATCGAATAATAGTGTATGTGGCATTTACACTGTTTCTTTATTCGAGCGACGATGTGTACATATCGTTACCTTAATTCACAAAGGCCTTATTAACCAAACACTTTTTTGGAAACTGCGTTTTTCACAGATTTTGGTAGGATGTATTAAAATACACCTTCAACAAAAATTTTTAAGTGTTAGTACCAAAAACAACGGAGTTACATGCCACTTTTTAAAAAGCCCTACCTATTTTTGATACTCTTTTTATAATGTTTTTTGCTTCTCCTGTAAAATTAAAAATTCGGTTGGTTAGGGCCTTTGTGAATTAAGGTGACGATGTACANGCGTTTTTCACAGATTTTGGTAGGATGTATTAAAATACACCTTCAACAAAAATTTTTAAGTGTTAGTACCAAAAACAACGGAGTTACATGACACTTTTTAAAAAGCCCTACCTATTTTTGATACTCTTTTTATAATGTTTTTTGCTTCTCCTGTAAAATTAAAAATTGGTTGGTTAGGGCCTTTGTGAATTAAGGTGACGATGTACATATATCCGTGGCATTTTGATAAAGCAACTTAAGCGACTTAAAAAGATTTGAATTTAATTTGTATATTTTTGTTAAACGTATGCCTTTAACAGGTCTATTCTGCACGTTACCGAAGATTTTGTAACCGGAAAATTTTATTACCATAAAATGTTAGCAGTTCTTCTCACCGCGATTCTAGGTACGTTGGTATTGCAGTCAAAATCTTCAGCAATTCAGCTATGAAGATTTGTAAAAATTCTGGTATTTCACATTTCATGAGGCAATACTTTGTAACCAGCTTATGAGATGGTAACAAAATTTACCGGTTACACAGAATGCAAAAACGGTTTAAAAATTAACAGGAACTTTATTTACTGGTTACACAATGAAATATATAAAACAAAATGGCCTATCTAAAGACAAGTTATTTTACCAAAATGCCACATATATGTGTATTCTCAAGACGTTATTTACATTTATTAATTTAACATTAATTTCGATTTTTTTCTTATCTAGGAAATACAATTGTGATTGATTTGGTGTGCTGGTGTGCCATTCAGGTGATTTCATCAACGAATAGCCGTAGCGAAAAGGTGCGAAAAACGATGTAAATATATTTTTTAAATGCACATATTGTTGTAACTTTTTTATATATCTACTTTTAATATATTTTCCAACTTTTAGTAATTAACTTGCATTAATAATAGTGCAGCAGTAGTTTTTTTGTTATTTTGTGTTATAGCTTTTATTACTTTTAAAATCTACTTACGATAGTTCACATCGAGGGAAGATTTAAGGACATACATACATAAATAAATATATGTCGCACGTTTAATAATATAGAGATGTAAAAATTTACGTTTTTGGAGATTTTATAGTACAAATAATTAGCTTGATAAGGAGAAACACTAACATAAACATATGTAAGCGGCAATCTTATTAATATTATTAGGAGAATATGCTCAGCCTAACAGATTACTAAACTGTCCAAAAATGGCGAAGACATGTGTCTTTCCATCTATCTTTTGGTATACCAACTGTATGAATTGGAAAAACTTTGATTGCGTTTTCCCACAAAATTGAAATCTTGAAATAATCCTGTATATTATTAAACATGCGATATATAAAATAAAATTTTTAATTTAATTTAATTTAATAAGAAAGTAAAGAAAGGTAAATTAATTTTTATCTTTTTATAGGTTGGCCACATGCGTACGGATAAATCTTTTACACCATACGACTTGATTCAAAGTGACCAAGAATTTCATCAATGTTTTCGGCATAGAAGATTAACAATATTTTTGAAAAAATTTTATTTGTATATCTATTTATTTTTAAATTAAAAATTATATTAAAATGGAATTTTGGTTTTTATTTACGAAGGATTTAAAAAAAAGGTAACTGGTTGAAATGAACAGAGTAACAAGAAGGTAACCGCTCGGATAACCGACGCAGCAGGTCGAGGTAACAAAAAGGTAACCAAGACGGTAGCCCCTTGCTAACAGACAGGTAACCGGCAGAACGGTCTGAGGTAACCAGCGGGTAACCTGCATGGTAACTAGCATAAGAGGGTTCTAGCTGCAGTAATTAAGAATCCCGTTAGCATAAGAGCAACAGAAGCAAGCTCAAAAGCAATGGGATAGAGTGAATAAGAGCATCACACATACGTGTAGCAATGCGGGAAAGTATGTTATTTTTTTCCCACAGCCAGAACAAGAGTAACCTGCAAAATAACATCCAAACAGTCAAGGTAACTAGCTCAACACACGTTCGCTAACGACTACCCGTCTTGCAGGCTTACTGCCCTATTCATAAAAAATAAAAGTGACATTTTCATACAAATTTTCTATTTGTAAAGCAGGTATAATCTTATTTATTTTTTATGAAATTGGGTCTTAATCATGGTGAAATAGACTTTTTTACAAANTTTTATTTGTATATCTATTTATTTTTAAATTAAAAATTATATTAAAATGGCATTTTGGTTTTTATTTACGAAGGATTTAAAAAAAAGGTAACTGGTTGAAATGAACAGAGTAACAAGAAGGTAACCGCTCGGATAACCGACGCAGCAGGTCGAGGTAACAAAAAGGTAACCAAGACGGTAGCCCCTTGCTAACAGACAGGTAACCGGCAGAACGGTCTGAGGTAACCAGCGGGTAACCTGCATGGTAACTAGCATAAGAGGGTTCTAGCTGCAGTAATTAAGAATCCCGTTAGCATAAGAGCAACAGAAGCAAGCTCAAAAGCAATGGGATAGAGTGAATAAGAGCATCACACATACGTGTAGCAATGCGGGAAAGTATGTTATTTTTTTCCCACAGCCAGAACAAGAGTAACCTGCAAAATAACATCCAAACAGTCAAGGTAACTAGCTCAACACACGTTCGCTAACGACTACCCGTCTTGCAGGCTTACTGCCCTATTCATAAAAAATAAAAGTGACATTTTCATACAAATTTTCTATTTGTAAAGCAGGTATAATCTTATTTATTTTTTATGAAATTGGGTCTTAATCATGGTGAAATAGACTTTTTTACAAAATACTTTTTTCACAAAATTGTCTGCTCCATTTTTTGTTCCATTTTTCCCAGAAATGAAATTGGAATGAATAGAGTGTTGTTGTTGTTGTAGCAGCATACAAATTCCCCAAAGAGTTTTTGGGGAGTGTTGCTGGATTGACAGTCCTTGGCCAAATATAAATCTGGGTCGTTCCGGTTACGTAGACCCGACTGTCTGTAACACTGGTATGCCGACATTCCCAAAATTACAACAACGACCCCTTAAGTGACAACACATTATTATTTGACCATTTAATGTTTACAATTGTAAACTTAAAAAAATATTTTTTTAAGTTTATTTTTCTTGTTTGGCTGTAATTACAATAAAAATTTACTTCTTTTAATTTTTTTTTGCATTTTTGTTTAAACTATTTTCCAATGATCCATTTGTTTCATCCTATCATGGCAAAGGCAATATTGTAATTGAACAGGGTCGAAACGCCTGTTCTTTAGCGACCTTAAATTTTGTAGCACTCTTGGATTATTCACCCGACTTGTGTCGCAAAATTCCAAATTTTGGGTTTTCTTGCTATCGATCCAGCCATAATATTGGTTTGTGTATCGTGGAACACAAAAAATATTTCTGGGATAATAATTTATAACTTTATCTAATTCGTCTTCATAATGTTTAACCTCTGGTGTGTCTATGTGTTCCAAATGTTCATAAATGGAATAGAACTTTTCAGTCAGAGGTCGATCTCTATAGTTTGGCTTGAATGTATGATAATTACCATCGTTTACAGTGCCTTGACAACGAAAGTTCGGCTTACAACTGGGGTTTTTATGCAGCTCGGTGCGTAAAGCTTGTTTATTTGGCGGGTAACTTATAGCGAATTTATCGATCTGAAAAAAATTGTAGTTAGGAGCTTTATAATTTCAAATATTTTTATCCGACTTTGGAAGACAATTCCGGTTCAGCACACGAGCGTGGCCCTAACATACGGCAACAAACGCCCTTAGGGTCGCAACGCTTCTGTTCGTTAAACCATCTAGGAAGAGGACTTGAAATACACTTAATGGCTTCTGCTAACTTCTCTTCGCGTGTCATCTCCTTTTTTATACAAGGCGGACAAGGCACTTGCTTTTTGCCATTGTCATCTATCTTTATACACAATCCACATGGCTGTGGGTTTCCGTCTTTGCCGTTTGCTTGGTATTTGTATTGAATATTTATTTTGTGGTTGCAAAAAGTGTCAAGCGTTGGTGGCTTTCGACTAGGCCTATCAAATGGCGGAAATGGTGGCTTAGAATCGACAAGCTCGCGGCATTCTTCAGCTATCTTATTGGTGAATTTATTATACTGAGAGTCATTGTTATCCGAATCGAGGCACTGCATAATTTATATTAAATTATTATTTTTTTTTTTGTATTAGTTTGGTTTATGAAATGTGAAAATTGCAAACATAAATTTCAAAGAAATAAGTTAATAGTAAAAACAAATATTTTTAAAACAAGCTTTCTAAATATGAACTAAATCGGACCAGAAATACTGGTTTACTATATCAGCCTAACTCTTAATACTCCCGAAAAAGTTCCTCTATTAATTAACCCCCAGGGAGTAGTATCTTCCCCGAAAATTTGGGAGGAGGGAAATCAAACTTCGTAAACTATTTGACACTTTTTTGACTGCTCAACTCCGTCATTTAATATAAAAAATCCTCAGGGATGATAGGAGGAAAGGGAAAAGATAGAAAACTTCCAGGGAATTTCTGTACAGAATCGGCTTGAATATGTTGCAATGTCATAGGGTTCTGAGCCAACAGCAAAGTTTCAAGTCTCTAGGTCATCGGGAAGTTAGTCAAAAATTTGTTTGGTAGATTTGCCTCTAACAAACATCCCTACATACATACATACAGAGCAAGTTAAATAAAAACGAGCGCATTATTAAATTAAAGTCGATTTAATTCTTTGCTATCAATAGAGTTCACGAAAAGGCAAAAAGAAATAAATGTTATGTATAATAAATGAAGCTTTCGACTGTACACTTTTATTGGTTATGCGATACGATTGGATATCACTTCGCCCACACGTTCAATCCTTTTACCGACTTCTCTTTGAAACCACGCACATAAATGTCTGTTTCCCACCAAGTGGGCGCCGACTGTTTTTCTTTCGTAGCGGAAAAATCGTAATTTTCCGACTGAGCATCACTTATATCAAGGTGCTTTATATTTTCGAATACTTCCAATTCTTTACAACAGTTCAAAGGCAGACCACCATCAATCAATGGGTACGGCGTATGCTGCAAATAGAAGTGAATGTCCTTACAACTGGGTGGCAACGGACCTACATCTTTTGGCAGTAAGAGAGCCTTTGTACTTGGTTCATTTAAAACGCCTGGCTCAGTCAAGATTTCTAGTTCGAGATACAGATTGGTTGGACAAAGATTATGAGAAAAAATATTGTAGAGATCTTCGCTGGTCAAGAGTGAACTGTAATAAATTAGGGTATGTTATATCAACGATAAAAGTACAGTAGTATGCACTCACATTAAGGTTTGATTAAGTCGTCCGTGAAGAATACGGTGTTGGTTGTGGGAGTGAAGCCGGGATATAGAATCAATTGGTATGTGAATGGTATAAGCTTCTTTTGCTGTAAATGTCGTGGATCCAAAAAGGAACCTTAAACAGCGAACAACGTTCTTGTCAAATGATTGTTTTATGAGCTTTTGATAAAAAATATACAAATTATATACATAAGCATGTATGGCATTTAAATTCCAACTGAACATACCGTTCGCATTGCACTTATTGCCTCCTTTGTTTGGACAGCCTGTTCTCGCTGTCGCTCCAACTGATAGGAGTGTAAAGTAGAGGTGGATGGTTCCTCATTTGCAACTACCTCCATTTTGCCATCATTTNTTTTGATAAAAAATATACAAATTATATACATAAGCATGTATGGCATTTAAATTCCAACTGAACATACCGTTCGCATTGCACTTATTGCCTCCTTTGTTTGGACAGCCTGTTCTCGCTGTCGCTCCAACTGATAGGAGTGTAAAGTAGTGATGGATGGTTCCTCATTTGCAACTACCTCCATTTTGCCATCATTTCCGCCTTTGATTTCTGGCCATAATCCTACATAGTATTTGTAGGTGTTGTATACGAACGGAATTTGGTTCCTTTGAAAGAGCAGAAACTCAAGGATTGCGTTGACAACATCTGAAATAGATCCAGCTGTTAAAATATCCACTTCAATGTTGAGATCGAGATTTTTTCTGGGCGGCATCTTTGCACTGTAATTTAAAATTTGTTAATTTTAAACACCCAAAGAGGAACGTCAAAAATAGAGAGCATTGCCAAGCAAATAAAAGCAAACAAGTAAAAAAAAGGTTGCCAGATCAATCTCTCAGTCATAAGTTTCAGGTTTTAAGCTGATNGGTGACCCGACGAGCCGGTTCCAGTGATGATTCAATCCCACGTCGAACAAGCATGCAGGGTGACTCACAAATTTAATTTCTAATAAAGATAATAAAATACAAACTAAAATAGCCTTTGAGACTAAACCAAGCAAAAACTTCAAACTGCACAAACTCAAAAGTGATTGATCACCAAATTAACCTATCGTACTACGTACATTATAATACAATAAATACAATATTCTCTATCAGCCTTTTTTTTTTTTTTTGATTGCCTTTTATACAAGAATAAAAGGTTTGTACCCTATCAGGTACTCATGTAAGTACAGGTTATAGGATGAATTTTCGTATACATGAGGAAATTAAAAAATTATTGAGTACAAAATCACCAAAAACTACAGAAGTAATTCATTTTTTAAGCCAAATAATAAAGTGAATCGGCTATCTTATAATTAATAACATGTAGTTGTACCAGCAGACTCAAAGGCACTTGATTGCAGAAAAAAANTTTACGTACCGGTAGGTTTACGTTCTTGACTAATTTCAGCTTTAGTCCGAAGAAAGGCGAATTAATATAAGGAGGAAGCCAAGGCGAATTTATACACGGTGGTGGTGATCAGCTGATTGCTTCGCCTTAAATGTATTTTGTTTTTGCTTTGAANACAAATCTCTAATCTTATTACTAATATAATTATTTTTACTATTATTATTATTTTTTAAATGCACAATCATAAGTGCGGAATTCCATATCTGACTGAATAGAAAAATTTAATCATATGACTACATTCTAAAGCATTCGGAACAAAAAAGCATACATATTTGTCTCATACTTTTTTTTTTTTT
>NW_016178177.1:0-187 GCF_001687245.7 Rhagoletis zephyria
GACAAAAACCGAAATAGTGCATACATGAAAACGAACTTCTGTCTGAGTAAGCGGTCTGCGGCCGCGCTTAGGGATTATAACGCCTACTAAGTACTAAGTAGAACTCTCCTTTCTGTGTTGCCGGAAAAGCAGGGCGGAAGTATTTTTGCGCAGAACTTTTTTCTGCGTAGGCGGCCTTCGGCCGCGC
>NW_016178177.1:291-8027 GCF_001687245.7 Rhagoletis zephyria
GGTTGAAAACCGAAATAATGCATATAACAAAAACCGAAATAATGCATGCATGCACAGTTTCGGTTGAAAACCGAAATAATGCATATGAAAAACCCGAAGTAATGCATACATGCACAGTTTCGGTTGAAAGCCGAAATAATGCATATGAGAAAATACCGAAATTATGCATATGCATACTTTCGTTTTAAAACCGAAATAATGCATATGAAAAAAACGAAGTAGTGCATACATGCACAGTTTCGGTTTAAAACCGAAGTAATGCATATGGCAAAAACCGAAATAAAGCATACATGCACAGTTTCGGTTGAAACCGAAATAATGTCTAAATGCACAGTTTCCATATGCGCAATTTCGGTGCCCCAAGTTTAACCTGTACAATTGAGATTTTATTTTAACTCTGACGTGATTTAAGTTTTACAGGTCCCTATATACTAAATCTTAGGACTTAAATGAGGATCGTATATGTGTATATATTTACATGTATGTGTATGTATGTTGTGGTTATTTATTTAGGTGTGCATATCGATATTGCTGCATTGTTGCACTTACATACATACATATATGTGTACATTTTCTGCTGAGATAAGGAATGCAGCTCATGTCTTTTCATGTTTGCTGTTTAGAGTACTTTTATCTACTACAATTAATATAGGCCCCTATTGCGAGTATCGACTGGTAGTAGAATATAAATTTGTCGATCGAGTCGATCATCCTTTATTTTGCTATTGTGTAACTTGATCGATACAAATTTTTACTATTATGAATGGTTGACAGATTTGTAAAAAGCTGTTTCTTTGTTTACATTTGTTTCGTTAGTGTTTTATTTACATCATTTTTAAAATAATTGCTTTTATTATAAAATTAAAAAAAAATGGACACAGTCGAAATATGGTTTAGTGATGAGGAAGATGATGTGGGAGCTAATAGATTAGTAGAGTTGGCTAAAGCAAGGAGGGAATTGCGAGATCCCTCGGATCCCTTGGAGTTGGAAGCTGAAGTGTATGCACCAGAGAGCTGCATGGATACACTCAAATTACATTTTAAGTCACTCGCTTTCTTTTCACATCTGCACACACCCGCACTCATTTATTTCCAAACATACGTGCGATAGCATTAAAAAAACATTGTCGGTTGAGTGAGTAATTCACACTATCAAGTGCTCGATTCAAATAACAAGTGCTTGATTTGAAAAACAAGAGCATGGCATAACTGCTGTAATGAAAAAATCAAAGAATAAACATTATTGGTTTCCTAACTGCATATTATAATGCAAAAATATCAACTGATTAAGGGCATCATCATTTGAAAAAAGGTGGCACCTTTTGTCGGAAATAACATTTCCAGCAGAAGAAAAAACCCTTTCTGACGATGCTCTAGTTGAAGGAGTGGCTAATACTCTACGACTGAGTTTATGCATTTGTGTACCTCCCACCAATTAATTATATCGAAGTGCGTATGAAAATATACCTCAATATTTTCATATCGCCGCAGCTCTGCAGTAGCTTTATCAGTTCTGCTCACAAAGGTAGGTTGTTTAAGAAGACCTGAAAACAGCTCAAAGTTGTCTGAAAGTAACAAAGGTGTATCCGCAATTTGTGGTTCCGTTGTACTGTCAGAATTCTCAGTTAACGTTCTTATAATGTGTAAACATTTCCCTTTTGTGTACCTTTGCTCAGATTCGGTAAAGTTGCTCTGTGAGCAACTGAGCAAGTGAGCTCTTTTTCTGGCGGGTATAAAAAAAGCACAATTTTGTGCAAATCTGTTAGTTTTCAACAGCAACTGTTTTTAAATAATAAAGCAACTTATTTTTCAAGTCCCTTATAAGCCGATGTCTTCTGAGGTAACATTGCATTTCTTTTGTAGACTATAAATTTGTTTTATTTCCAACCTTTGTTGGAATCAAAGCAAAACTCCGATTTTGTTATTATTTTCCATTTAAAAGTGAAATAAATCAAATTTTGCGTTATTGCCGTTTGTGTTATTTCACCTCCCATAGCTGAAACCGCTTTGTCATCGTATTCCAATATGGTTTCATACTCGTTTTCAAAATATTCCTGCTTCATTGAGGGCCGCAAGTCTTCATCAGCCGCTTTCAAATGTGTATGAGCATTTTTAAGCCGCTCGACGTAAACTGCCATCTCCGACTCCACCCCCAATGGATCGCTGACTTCCGAGGAGCTTGTGGTATTAAGAGTTTTGACGTAGTCGGCGATAGTGTTACACAATTTGTGCACGATACATCGAACGATATACGGCCTCCTTTTTTCACAAAAATTCCGACCGCTAGTTATCAGATTTCGCTACGATTTATTCAAATAAGTCACTTTTTCGCTAATAGCTTAAATAAAGTTTTTTCCGCTTATATGTATTAACTCAACCCGCATGTTAGTGTATGTGTATAATCTGCTTAACGATTTGATTACACAACCGTCCCGGGTTTCGGCGCCATATAACAAATATAATTAAACACACTAATTTTGTCCCGAGTAATGATGGTATGGCGGTCAATTTAATACTGACTTATCATTCATTCTTCAATGTTACAATAGGCACTTATTTATATGCAAACTTCAAGTTTCGTCAAGTTAAGCTCTGTTAAATACAATGTTGCTAACTAAATATTGATATACTTAATTTTCTACAAGAGGGTTGTGTTTATACCGAAATCAGGTAAAAACAGCTATCTATACTCGAAGGATTATAGACCGATTAGTTTTACCTCTTTCATTGCTAAATCTTTGAAGAGATTTTGGCAGTCCATATAGGGGAAAAGCTGGGTCCCGATGGTTTGTCAAGCTCACAACACGCATGTATGAAAGGCAGATAAACAGAAACTGCACTCCATACATTTGTTCTAAATATTTAAAATGCTCTGACATACAAAGAGTACGCTTTAGGGGTATTTCTGGATATTGCTGGGGCCATCAACAACGCATCTACAGAACCTATTTTAAGAAGTCTTAATGATATAGAAATTGATGCAGCCATATATCACTGGATTGCAAGTCTCTTGAACTGTGGGCGAATAAGGGAAGAATGGAACGAGGCAATCATAACCAGGGAAACATGCAGGGAGACTCCTCAAGCTTCTCTGGTTAATAGTGGTAAATAAAATCCTTGCACGTTTTTAAGGCAACGCTAGCTAAACTTGTAGCGTATGTAGATGACATCGCTATAGTTATAACGGGGAGATGTATTACTACGTTAAGAGATCTGATGAATGACACCCTAAAAAAAATATACGACTGGGCGACGAGAGCGGGTGAGAAAAGCAACGAATGCTCTATACACATGTAAAAAGATGCTTTGAAGTACATGGAGACTCTCACCCGCTCTGATACATTGGTGCTACACGGAAATTGTTTGACCTATACTATATTGGTGTGGTGGACTGTTACGCGAAAGAAAACGTGCCTAAAATCTTTGGAAAAGGTTCAATGGATCGCGGCGCTATATATCACTGGGCCATAAGAACAACTTCAACAGCTGCTCTGGAAGCAATTCTTAACCTTACCACAATTGACCTCTTTAAGGAAAATCAGGTGATGAAGACAGTGATGAAACAACTAACTAGGAGACCTTTCGGACCTCCATAAGCAAGGAGGCTGTGCTCGATCGAACTATACGACATCAATCATAAATTCAGGTAAAAGGGTGAAAAAGGTTATAGAGGAAGGTGGTTGGCGAAAAGGCATAGTACTGAAACGCAACACTTTCAACATATACACGGACGGATCCAAAATGGAAAAGGGGTTTGGAACTGGCGTCTACTGTGCGGAACTAAGCAGAGGAGCGTCATTCAAGCATCCTGATTTCTGTACGGTGTTTCAGGCTGAGGTTGTTTTGCTGTTAGGAAAGTGGCGGAACTTCTTTGTGCCGCTACAATGAACTGCGCCATAAACTTCTTCGCAGACAGCCAAGCGGCTACTAAAGCTGTTCAACATCCAAAAATGTTCAACACTGCAAGGAAGCATTAGAAAAACTAGCCTCAGATCGTAGGCTGTGTGTATACTGGGTTCCTGGTCATAAGGGCATAGAGGGAAACGAGACAGTTGATATTATCGCAAAAACCGGCATAGAACTTGCAGAGGATTAAATTAATGAGGTACTTAGACCTTTGCAAGTAATTTCAATTGGACGAGCGAATGTGGTAAAAAGCAAAACAGGGGTGGCGTAGACTGACTACCTGTAGAATAGCTAAGACCATGTGCAAGCATACGTTTAACGACAAGATCGTCGAATATATTATATCACTCGATAGAAGGAGATGTAGAACACTCGTAGGTGTATTAACAGGCCACTGCCTTATTGCAGCGCACGTATATAAATTGTGATTAACTCACAGCGATGCTTGTAGAAAATGCAACGAGCCCGATGCAAAAGAAACCCTGGAGCATCTGTTGTGTCTCTGTCCGGCTCCATCGAAACAAGACCTAAATACCAGGGAGTAACCAGCTTCGACGGACTGGACTTGATCTTCTTCTTCTGCGTGGCTTCGGCCTGCTAGTATAACCTAACCTAGTTGCCTTTTTATAATAGTTTTTTTTTTTTTGTCGGAAAAAGGCCAAAAACAACGCGTGCAGAAAACAACACTCAGACTACTACATGCCGTCCATTGTACTGTTTTCATGCCCCTTTTAATCTTTTTTAAATCTGCACGATTTACGAATAAACCTAAGCAGATTGTTGGGTGTGAAAGAGCTCAGGTGTTCGTCTCTCAACACATCGCGGCCAAATGTCTCATACCTAATTTTTGCAAAGGCGGAAGCACAAACAGTGTTCCACCGTGTCCTCCTCTTCAAGGCAGGATGGGCTAATGTAGTTGTCATGTATGCCTATCATAGTCCGGTGTTTGTGCCACGTGAAGTGACCAATCAGCAGTGTAATATTTTACTTATTATTATTTGCAGCTGAGGCAATATTCTTGTCTACAATATTAACCAGTTGATTTGAAAACGAAAGTAAGATATGAAATGTGTCATCACTAGACTCGAATAACGGCGCGAGCTCAAAAGTTGACCGCGAAAAAGGGCGCATAAAAAAACTTCCGCGAAGAAAGACTCTTAACATAGTTGACGGCGAAGAAAGACGCGTTAAAATACTTGACGGTGAAGAACGACGCGTGAACTTATTTTCGCGGTCAACTATGTTTGCGGTTTTAATAGTAAGTACGTTCCGTAAAGAGTTTTTGGCGAATAATGCTGAAGTGACAGTCCTTGGCCAATTATAAATCTATGATTACGCGTCTTTCTTCGCCGTTAACTAGGTTACGCGTCTTTTTTCGCCGAAGTTTTTATTAAGCGCCTTTTTTCGTACAATTTTTTTAACTAACGCTTGCGCGCGTTTTATTAATGTTTTTTTGCAAAAACTGCATCAATGATTCTTCTACCATTAACCAATCCCAATTTAAATTTATCTCTGTCTTTATTTTTTTCCTTGGCTTCATTTTTTTCTCAATCTTAATCTTAATTTTAATCTTCATCTCCTTTTGCACCATCATTTTCATCTTTGTCTTCGTCTTCATCTTTACCCTCATTTTCATGTTCCTTTTCTTCCTCTTCATCTTCACATTCATTACGATCTTTATCTTTATTTTTACCTTTATCTTTAATTTATGTTTTTATATGTGTTAGNGTTTATGTTTTTATATGTGTTGTCACTTTATCATCATCTTTATATTTATTTTTAGCCCTATCTTTATTTTTGTCTCTTTATTTTTATCTTTATTTTTACTTTTATCATTCATCTTTAGCTTTATTTGATTATAATCTTTGTCTTTATCTTCATCTTCATCTTCATCTTCATCTTCATCTTCATCTTCATCTTCATCTTCATCTTCATCTTCATCTTCATCTTCATCTTCATCTCCAGCTTCATCTTAACCTTAATTTTCATCATCTTCTTTAATCTCAATACAAATATTGTTTATATTTTTATGCTTGTCTTTGCCATTATCTTGTTTTTGTCTATGTCCGTATCTTTCTCTCTCCCCGCACCTATTGACATTCAACACAGGCCTTCGTTTTCTGTCTGCGCATTCGCCATACACCACCTTTACCGTTACGTAAAATATTTAACGAAAATATCTCCGAGCTCGATTAAGAGGCTTCACTTCAAACAAATTTTAATTTCAAAGGGATCATCGATAACATCTTCACCAACATACGTCAATAAAGCTTAGGTACAGTGAATTTTTTACAAATCCGGCAACTATTTTTTAAATATTTTATTTTTCGTTAATTGTTTATAAAAATATGGTTAATTATACAATAAAAACCGCAAAAATCAGAGTTCCAATCATCAATAAAGTTTAGGTACTGTGAATTTTTTACAATCCCGCAACTATTTTTCAAATATTATAAAAAAAAGGTTAATTGTACAACAAAAACCGCAAAAATAAGAGTTCCAAACCTTATGCTAAAATAAAGAAAATTCTGAAAATTTTCATTCAAATATTGCACATTTTATTTATACTCTTTAGAAANAACCTTATGCTAAAATAAAGAAAATTCTGAAAATTTTCATTCAAATATTGCACATTTTTTTAAACTCTTTAGAAAAAAAATGAGTACGAATTTTTTTATCCCAATGAATTTTAGTATAACAAAGTGCAAGTTTTAATTAGCTAGGACTTACCATTGATTTTTAGCAATTTTTTTTTTGTGAAGTGTCGCTCATTTTCTCCATATAAAATATTGTTCGATAATTTTTTTATATGGAAAAAATGTGCGACCCCTACAACAAAGAAATTTGCCAAAAATCAATGGTATGTCCTAGCTTCCTTATACTTGCACTTTATTATACTAAAATTGAATGGGCTAAAAAACTGCATACCAAACTTTTTTCTAGAGAGCGTAAATAGAAAGTGCAATATTTGAATGACATTTTGCGGAATTTTCTTTAATTTTTAAGTTTCGATTTTTGGGGTTTTTGTTGTAGAATTAACCATATTTTTATAAAAGATTTATGAAAAAAATAAATATTTGATAAATAAAATAAAAAAAACTTTTTGATATACCACGCTTTTATAAATGGACTAAAAAGTAGAAAATGATATTTGTCAGTCCCATCGAATTTGTTTTAATAAATTTTGATTTTGAAATTTTAGCAAAAGTCATTATAAACAATTTATGAGATTGAAAACGAAAAAAACGTGGAGCGCATGCAATACAAAGCATTAGATTTAATTGGAAATAGACAAACTACATAACATAGACCTAAAATTGCTACAGCGAAAGTACAAATTTGAGATCGATTTTAAGCGGTCGATATTCATATACCCACATACATACATAAATATCGTCCCGTTTCTGCCTTAACCACGTATCTACAATTTTTGGGAAAACTAATATTACCACTTATAACAGCTGTTTAAGCGTCACACTATTTCAAAATAGAACAAAGACTTAATGAAGGTGCTCACTACTGTTAGTGGAACCAGAAATATTAAGTAAAAAATGCGTGTATTGTATTCTAGGGGAAGTAATTAAGCATTTTTTCATACACTCTCTAAATTACCTCTATTGCAGATACGAGGTTAAGGCAGAAACGGGACGTGTACAGACTTGTAGCTGTATCTAATATCCCTTACCTCGGGTGGGGGTGATACAAGACAAACAACAAGTTTAACGGCACCCTGAAATTGTGCATATGGAAACTGTGCATACGAAATAATGCATATGAAAAAAACCGAAATAATGCATACGAAAAAAACCGAAATAATGCATATATGCACA
>NW_016178179.1:0-8025 GCF_001687245.7 Rhagoletis zephyria
ATGCGGCAAATACAATTGCGCTGGACTCTAGTATGTATGTATGTATGTAGGAAAAATTTCGGAACATGATTGTTTTTATGGTAGAACATAAGTATTTATGTACATGTGTAAGGCAAATTTTAGTAACAGCTTACATACATTTGTATCTACATACATACATATGTAGTAGTCACAAAAGTGGCATAAAAACATGGGAAATTGCCCCACTCGCCTGTTGTTCGCTTTTGCTCTTTGCCTTGCATGCCATTTTTTTTTGACTATGGCTTGTATGCCTTTTTGATGAGCATAATATTGTGACATTATTGAATAAATTTTGCCAATTGGGTTTTGTTTTCACCTTCGATACAAGCTCCCTTGTTAGGATCAGCTATAAACAAATATAAGTTTGTATATATGCAGGTATATGTATACTAGGGCGGGTCGAAAATCTAATTTTACTCAAATCCCTTGGTAATAGTGAAAATATAATGTATCATGAAGTCAACAAGAAGCCTGCAAAATATTAGTATTTTATTTTAATGTTAAGAGCCCGCGCATCGACCGCCAAGTCACCCACAGCACACTAGTCGAATAAGACCAATTCTTGTTAAAAATTCTGGGTTCAGCAAAAAGGTTTGGTGCATATTATTAAATAATGAATCAGTTAATGCAAAAGATAAAGTCAAATATAATTTTTCGCAGCCCTTTAGCTTATCGTTAATCTCAAAGTTATCTTTTTTCAATACATTTTTAATTGTTCTCTTGATAATTGCACTGGCCTATAGTCAAAAGATGTAAAGAACAGCATTAATNATTCTTTGACGATACATATATCATTTCATTCATCAGGATCTTGAAAACTGAACAAATCGGCGTGACCAAGTCCATGGTCCTTTTAATACTATATAAACATCCGAAAACATTAAAACGTTTGAAATAAATCCCGTCTCACTTTTTTGTATTTTTCACTTGGTTCCTGAAGTAATGAAGAATTGAAAATCTATACGGGAAAATTATAGTTTTTGTAAGTTTTATCTTAATATCTTAAAATTTAAGACTTATTGAAAAATGATAAATGAACGTGAGGTACTAAATTTAATAACCCTTAATTTTATATATCGTCCGGTTTATAAAAATTAACGCATTCCATAGATATTACCAGCCAAAGTTTCATTTTCAAAATTCGTATACTTTGATGCAATTGCGCGGGCTAAAGATAAGTTTTAAATTAATCTTTCGTGGCCAATAACAATTGGCTAAGACCTAAGACATCATAATATTACTATTACAATGCGGTCAAACGACTTTTATTTTCCCCCATACAAAATCGACCCAGCCTAATGTATACATATGTATGAATATATGTATGTTTGACACGTGTTTTACCTTAGTTGTTCGCTTGTTTTACACAATAAAACTCAATAGGGGTATTCTCCAAATCTTGCAAAGCCATTGCACGTAGCACGGATTGCACGGATTGCATAAATTGCAAACACACAACAAGAAAATTCATGGGAAACAACATTTCCTATCGCTGCAAAATATGCAACGTCGAAACCCATGTATATATTTTGCAAAATAGCATAGCAAGATAATAGCGACCCTGTGCTAGTTGTTTTGTTGTTGGAATTGCTACATATTTCTCTCATTCCTCTCATCTCGCTCACTTAATTTTTTTTTGCTGTCTCTTGTTATTGTATTTGATACATAATTTCGCTGCTTGCTCCCCATGCATGCTACCACTTTGCAATGGGGTGTTCTCGTACTCTTCGAAATTTGGAATAGTATTTTTGCATTTCGTGCAATCCGTGCATCGTGCAAGACTTCGAGAATACCCCTAATATATATTTATAAGCTATCCGAATGCATTCATAATCTTGTCATTTTTGACGAGGATGTAAATTTGATTGGTTATTTGGAGATTATTACTTCCTTAACAACAGAGGCTCGATATTCATATAAAGATAAAGGTGTGCATGCAGAGTTTCGTTAGAAGTTGTAATAGATACCTTGAAAGATTTTTGGTAAAGTGTCAATATCAGTTGGCTTGTTAGGTACTTACACACTATTTTATCAGAGAGTATTATTCCTGAGCATGACAAAAACGTTTTGTTGGTATACATTAATAAGCTGAACATAACATACATATGAGGGAAATAGTTTTAAAGAAATCTGTGTTCGTATGGAAAAGTAGCTTATGTCGAAAGGTTGGCTTTAGTATAATGCGGCAATCCCTTTATTTTTTAAACGGCAAGGAATTTTTTGATGAGACTTAATAAGAATATTGACTTGCTAGTATCGGAACTATTTCTTCCACGTTTATTTGCTAAAAGTTGTTCAACGGCTTACCGCCAGTGAGTCATTCGCAATCGTATGCTGCGAATGCCGATTTATACTAAAGCCAGCCTTTCGACATAAGCTACTTTTCCATATGAACACAGAAATTATAAAAGTGTATATGTATGTACATTCAGGTGGCTCTTATAAACATTTTAAAAATTTTGCTAATTCGTAGGCACTAATCTTCAGTTTGTATCAGACTTCAAAGCACAAAAATCCATAAAAAAAGTAAAAAAAAAAAATCAAATACATCAAATGAACGATTTTTTCCGGTGAAGACATCTTCATAGGGCAATCTAAGCTTTGACCCCTGTGTGACGCGCCTTAACCGACATCAATCGGAACCACAGTTAATACGTGATATCTTCGACTTTAGTACTATCGATTTTGAGTATTAGATGTAAAAATATTAATTTTAGTCTGAACTTGGCCCCCTGTGCGATACGCCTTAACCGTCTCCAATCGGCACCAAAATTTATGTGATATCTTCGACTATAGTAGCATCTACGTAGGGGTTGAGGCTTAGGGAACCTATTGAAAATTTTTTCTTCCTACATTTAAGGACCACCCTAATGAAAAATCTTAGTGCAAATTTACTTGTCTACTACATATCGTTACATATCTTAATATAGAAAGGCCCAATCTAACATTTTTGTGTATTTAAAGAGCGGTTGCATGAAAAAATTCATTCAATTTACATATGTACGACCATGGGGTTGTATCATGCTCCATACAAAAAAAAATCGGTACTGTTTTCCATTGAAATTCTAAAATCTTCTTTATTTTGAGACTACTACCAAAAAATTTCAGAATACCTTGTAACCGCCAAAAGAAAGTAAGCGAAATGTTTTTCAAAATTTTCATTTTAATGCAGAATCGCATCTAGATGCTCTACGGGCATTTCTGCATCAAAAAGAAAATTTTTGAAATATATGTCGATTACGTTTTTTTGGCGGTTAGGGAACCATATTAAATAGGTCTAAAGCCAAACTGATTTGGCGCAATCAGTTAGTTGACGATGATTTTTAGTGTTTCACATAATACATTCTTTAAGACCCTAGAGTCGATGCTTAGACGGCTGATCTCATGGTAGATCGCGCTTGTGAAAGGCTCGTCTTTCTTGTAGGTTAGACAGAGTACAATTAAATTCCAAAAGCCAGGCTTACAATAATGCTTCTCGCTGTCGTACTGAAATAGCTCAGCTGGCAGGCCTTTAGCTCCAGGAGTTTTCTTGTTCTTCAGGTAAAAATTGCTATACGTAATTGGAGTCAACTCCGTCGTCCTCGAATGAGCAAGCGGGTTTATTTTCACTAATGCTATCAGTGGTATTCAGCAGACAGGGACGCTGTAGATGTATAGATGTGTCAGAATTACTCCAGAATGCAAGATTTGTGAGATATTCTAACCTAACCACCTCTTCTATGTATAATCATTAAGAAATTTTTTTTTTTCCGAAAATGGGCCGAATTTTGACCTCAAAGTCACTTCTTTACCTTTAAAAATGTTCCCCATTTTTTCGATTCGAAAACCCTTCCTTTATTCCAGATTTACTTAGGAATATAATACTGAAGATATTATAACAGTGTTTAGGGAAACGACTTCAAATCCTGGAGTACTGCAGCAGACAATTTAAGTATACAACTTTTACAATTACATATGCACATACATACATATGTACGTAACTAACCCAGTAACGATTAATGAATAGTCTATTATTCGTTTCGAGAACTAGGCCATTGTCCAGTAAAGCAGAACCCTCGTTATCCAATGTATTTTCCCTTTGTTAAGATTTTGAAATCAAGTCTACTATCGAATTGAAATTTTAATAAGAGAGAGTGATTGTGTTATGTTTCCCTTCGAGAATGAGCTGGATTTCACTTTTTCTCTTCTAGTTTTAATTTTTTTTCCAACCCAACTCGAGTGTATTTCCAATATACATACTACGAACGTTAGATAACTGAGGTTGGTTTCTCAGGCATATTGGATATGGAAAGTCATTTTCGAAGCTTCCTCAAAATGTTTAAAGTTTTAATTATTCTACAACACTGATATCCGAAAATTTCATGTCTAAACGCAGCTATTAAATATATAATTTACGCATAAGCGGGGTATTTGGTTGTAGTGCAGTTATTCACAAATTTCACTTTCCGAAAATAAAATAAAATTTTCCGTTTGTATTGTGGCTGTTGTAGTTGCAGCGGTCTTAATTTCCGTTATTGAAGAACTTCAGTAGGACAATAAAACGGAACATAAACATCGGGTTCTCTCGTTTTCCAGAAAGTGCAAATCTATCTGCATGTAGTTATATACATACATATCTATGCATGTATATACATGTTTGTATGAGTAATAATGTTGCTGGGAAAATGCGGCTACTTGTTCAATATACTTAATGCTTGATGTTTGTAGCAATTTTAATTGTGGCGCTAAAAAATTACGATTACACAATTACCCAGCAGGAAAATTCGTAAATATTAGTAAATAGGTAAGCAAAAAAAGTACTGTTAGAAAATTAAGCTATGATACAAGGTTGTCTTTCTAATTCAAAAGCCGATTAAAAGTGAAAACTGTTTTTTAAAACTTTGCTGAAATTTGGTAAAAGTACGTATGTATTTAAAACATGTTTTATTCAATGGTCATGTTAGGCCTGCATGTATACCTCAAGGTGGGGAATAAAAGCTATAGCAGCTTTGTTTGGGTGCTATATTTCAAGAAACAACTTTGAACACAACTTTTAGGTTTTTCGCCCATGCAGAGTCAACCAGAAAGAAGAAAAAACCCAATCCTCGGAAAGTCAGTCATATCTGGTATACTGACGACGACAAGATCGACCATGATATGAGGTTTACAATCGAGAAAGCTCTTGCTAACCACACCATAGATAAGGATAAATCTGACAGTTAGCCTTATCATGAATTTTCAAATTAATTCAAATTTTTTTTAGTTTAAATTTTTTTTCTTTTTTAATTTAATTTTCTCTTACTTTTAGATTTTATTGTTTTAAGAAAAATACACATATATTTTTTATTCATTTAATTTGTAAGGTCTAAATTTTTTATGTTTTTGATTTAAATAATTTATTTTCTCGATCAATTTTTAAATTATATTATTAAAACAATAAATTTTAATTTCATTTCATTTTTAAGAACTTAGATACTTTATTTCTTTTTTGTTCAATAATTTTTTAGTTTTTGATTTTTGTTTGTAGATTTTATTGTTTTAAAAATAAAAGTATTTAGTTGAATTGCATTTAATTTTTAGAAACATATTTTTTCCATTTTCTTTATTAAATTTGTTCTTAATTTTTTACATTTATTAGATTTTATTGTTTTAAAAAGAAAAGTATTTTACTGAATTGCATTTAATTTTAAGAAGCTTTTACTTTTCCTTTGTCCTTATTCAATTATTTTTTTTTTTTTTTACTTTTTAGATTTTATTGTTTTAAGAAGAAGCAACTTTTTTATTCACTTAATTTTAAAGGGCAATTTTTTCTGTTTTTGATTTAACGTAATTCATTTTTCTTTTCATTTTTAGATTTTATTATCTAAAAAAAATTATTTTTTTATTTTAACTTAATTTTTAGGAAATCACTTTATTTCTTTTAATTAATTTATTTTTTTTAATTTATAGATTTTATTGTTTAAAACAAAGCCCAATTTTTCATTTAGTTAAATTTTTAGAATGTTATATTTTATTTAATTTTCTTTTAATCTTTCGTTTTTATTGTTTTAAGAAGAAAAATATAAATTTTTTTGTAATTTCCTCCTCTTGGCAGATATTTGAACTAGTCTTTCGAAAGACAGAAAGAGGTTTCAAAATAGTTGCCAGAATTCTCAATTGTCTTACAAAAGATTTTTGTAAATTTCTAAAAGTTCCAGTCATGTATTTCCTTCTTATAGTACATCTTCTACTTCGTGAATTTCTTACTGGGAACAGCCACACACACACACAAAGGTCAGAAACGCATAATAAACCAAGAAATGACATAAAACATCAAAACATGTGTATTATTCTACAGAAAAATATGTGTAAGAATAGTTTCACTTTCATAACCGCACGGCAACAAACAGGTAGTAGAACGATTGACCGTTCAGTGGAGCAGTAGTCCAGTAGTGAGTTGGTCATAAAACATAAACCAGCATGTACGTAAATGGTGAGTGGCCAACAAATATAAATATGTAACCACAAACATACATACATATCTATGTAAATATGTAGCATATCTGTACTTTGCACCGCACCATCAAATGCGTCAAGTGTTGAAAATTTAAATTCAGTCAAATTTCGGCGGTGAACCGCAAAAGTAATAACTTGTAGTTAGTAGTAGTAAGAAGTACGAAGTATGTAAGAAAACTGTGCAACGCCCAACAACTAACAAATTGAAGTGTTAAGGAGTCTCGGAAAAGTTGAGATGAATTAAGTGCTGTTAAACAAATTGGCACAAAAAAGTTTTTGAATAAAATTCCACAAAGTTTACAGTGAACTTGAGTAAAGTATTTAAGGATGCAGTTGAAGAGTTTCATAATTCTGGTGTATATTTTGTCGAAGGGCGCGTCGTATGGGATGAGTGCTATGATAAATTCGTATGAAGCTAAGGAAGACGAAAGTACTAGGAGGCGGCAGCGAAATGCTAATATCGCAGTGGTATTTGAGAATGGCACGCAAAGAGCGCGAGTGTGTGAGTTGATGGAAGAGGAGGAGAAGCGAGCAAAAGCCGAAAGTGAAGAAGTGGCAGACTTGCGAGCTTTAAGTGCCAACTCTACGCGGGAAAGCTTTAGAAGTGTTTCTGCAGAAGCGAACGAAAGTCTCTCTAACGCACGCAAAACTCCCTTTTTGGAAATCCAACCGACGCGGCCCAACGCGCTCTTCACAGCTGGCGCGAAACCCTCCTTCAATATACTCGAACAACTAAAACTGGATGAAATACGCGATGCGCAAGAGCAGCTGCTACTCAATTCAGGCCAACAGCTAAAGGCGCTTAGGAAGAAAAAGAAGAAAAAACGCAAGAAGAATAAAAAGCAGAAACCCATTGGCGAGCAAGCTACTATTTTTTGGACTCAATTAACAACAAAAAAACCACATTATATCTATCATACAACAACAACAAAGGTGCCAAAGAAAATCAAGTACATCGTACGCAAAAAGAATACGCTGAAAAAGAAGAAGAAAGAATATTTGAATCACTTGAAACACGTACTCTACCCGTTCATCAAGTTTATCGCCTTCTTTACGGTACTCAATCCATTCACATTGAAAGTTTTTATATTTGCGCTCATTTCGCCGGTGATTTTTGGATTTTTAGGTTTTATGGCGCTTAGTTTTATGGTTAAACCGGCACTTCACCTCATTTTCGATGTTAAGAAGCGTGTGGACATTATTAAGCGTAAGCAGTGGCGTGAGAAAAAGCGGCGCGAACGTTGGCGCTATGGCCGCCGGCCGATTACTATACACAAACACTACTACAAGAATGTAGTTGCGCCGCATCCACCGAAACCGAAACCGAAACCAAAACCGCCGATACATATATCGCATGAACCGCCAATACATACTATATCGCATGAACCGCCGATACATATATCGCATGAACCGCCACACTTGTCGCATCCGCCGCTCAATTGGCCTGAATGGGTGCGTGCCGATCAAATAGATTTTAGACTAAAGCTTCAGTCGCAAAGACCATCGGACGTGTATAGACCCGATCATCAA
>NW_016178180.1:0-8024 GCF_001687245.7 Rhagoletis zephyria
TTTAGTGAGCTGGACCGATTTGAAAACACCTCCAAAAATGGAGTTTTTTATGAATAAAAATGGTTTCTTAATGAACTTTTTGAAAAAAGTCCCCTCAGATGACAAAACAGATTAAGCTTAAAAAATCTGCATAAAAATATTTAAAAATCTTTTCAACGGAATCGTAAGAACGAGATTTTTGATGCTGTTTTTTTACTTTTTTCAAAGATTGATTTACGAAAACCTTGAATAACTGGGCCAAAACTATTCTGATTTAGATTTATGGGATCTCAGTAGAAAGGTATTTTCACACTGTTTTATTTCTGTCCAAAAAAAGTCATTCGTATCCCAATTTTTTATTTTTCAAATACCAACACATCTTAATTCAACTTTCTCTGTCATCCTTTGAATGAGTTTATTAGCAAAGAAATAAAAACGATGAGAAAAAACCTTACCAATGCCACCTCTTAAGTCTAAATCGGAAGAGTTTAGGTTGTGTTATTAAAGTTTTTCTTATACCAATCTTTGAAAAAAGTTTAAAAAAACAGCATCAAAAATCTCATTATTACGATTCCGTTCAAATTTTTCTTAAATAATTTTATGCAATTTTTTTAAGCTAAACCCGTTTTGGCATTTGAGGGGATTTTTCAAAAAAAATTTTAAGATACTATTTTTATTCATATAAAATTCCATTTTTAGAGGTATTTTCAAATCGGTCCAGCTCACTTAAATCTTAATATTTTTCCAAAATATTTTGGTGAACGTCTTAAAATATAATAAATTTTATAATTCCAATGGAAAAATAGCAAAGATTTTTTTTTTTTGTATGGGGAGTGATGCAGTCTAACGTACATACATATGTATGTATGTATATGATATTATGAGACAAAATAGATATGTAACGTAAGTTTACGAACTAAATGCTTATTAGAATATTAATCCTGCATAAGTACCATTCAAGCTTATTTGAAATACATAAACAAACTAGAGTTACTCGGGCACGCCTTGCTGTGGCTTAGTCCACAATGCAAATTTAGAATAAAAATACCTTGCGAAAATGACTTGATCCACAAAAACGATGTACAGGGCCATAATCCACGACCCAAAATTAAGTTTCCGTCCGTACAGTGTAATTTATTTTTCAAACTTTATTACTAAAACCATATGTATAAAAATTATTATCAGAGGCAACTCTGATTTGAAAAATATCTAGAACAAAGAGCTTTTGAACAATTCGTTTGATAACACTGTACAGCACTTTGCTGGGTATTGGACAAAACCAACATTTTTTAAGAAATTGAGTGATAATTAAAAAAGTAGTTTCTCCGTGTTTCGAAGTTAGCCTCCGAAATCGATATATGGGCCTTCGAAGCTCGAATTGGAATTAGTAAAAAATTATTTTTAATTACATATTGTATGTAGATAACTAAAAAAGTAAAAATATAAACGTGGTCCGGATTTTGGTCTTAATTAAACGGTATACAATTTTTTTTCGTGCAAACTTATTTTACAAGTGATATAAGGGGTCAAAAATCAGTTAAAAATTGTCTTAATTTATCTACTATTTGACCTTTGACATACGAGTGGCATTCTCATATCGTCTGAGTAAGTCATATCTCTTGTTCGATTTTAACTCTTCCGTAACAAATGATACTTAGAACCAATACGGATGCGCCATTTTGAAGTTTTAAGATCTGGTTTCAGATTCAGAGCCATTATATACCCCCGACTGTAAAGTTTTAAGCGAATCGAATCGAATTTATTATATATTCCGATCAGTTCTTAATTTATTTAGTGTTTCGGTTTCGGCTTTGGTTTCGTTCTCAAAAATTTATTTCGGTTTTGGTTTCGGTATACTTAAATATTGCGCAACACTCAGAACTACCATTGTTTTTTTTTTATTTTTTTTTTGAGATGGCATACTTTCAAAAACTATTTTTTTTATGAAAAAAATTGTTTGTTAAAAATGTTTCAAGAAAAAAAAAATAATATTTCTTTTCATAGAGAGTTTTGATGTGTATATATGTGATTTTTTTCAAATTTTTTCCTCACCCCGTTCTCGAGAAATTTGGAAAACTATTATGTCCATTTGTTTTTGTGCATTAAATTTTTAAAAAATATATTAATCAAGCTCAAATTTCAAATTTATTTATTATTCATGTTATCTATATCTATATGTGGAAAAGTAATTGCCCAATCTTCTCAGGGTCTAAAAGCCGTGTTGTACATCTCACAAGTGTATCCGCCAGATAGGCATGTTAATGAAAACGCAAAGGATGTAATGAAAGCGCCTACGAATGAGCAAGTCAACCAATCTCTACAGACATTTCAGCATTAAGAACATCATGCTAAAGGGCCTGAAGCTTTTAGCGCTAGTATAGTCGTCTCTTCCAAATTTAGGTATAAAAACTACCTTTACTAGTATCCATGATTGTGATACATAAGCTATTGCAAACGATAAAGTGAAAATATTTTTCAAGCTCGCCACCAAAAGCTCAGCACCTGACTACAATAGATAAGGATACCATTCGGACCGGGCGATTTGAAGCTTAAAAAAATTCAGTAGCATAGCTTATCTCATTTGCATTCGCCACCAATCTGTTAATAAACCCTCTCTATCTCTAGTCTAGGAATTGGAATGTGTAACCATCACCTTATTTCTAGTGAAATGACTCTGCAAAAGAACTGAACGGGTCTCATTCCTTGTCTCCGTGAAGGAAACAGCAAGGCTCTTAAGCGAACCCTGCTTAGCAGCTTGGTCTTCCTTAACTCAATTTAACTTGCTTTCAAATGTCTGCCCTATACTACATATATTCAACTTACGCCACTTCATACATATGTATTTTTGCAACAAAACCAACAAATTGTAAAAAAGTTGGAAATATTTGGATAATTTATATTTCACAAACTAACTTGGGAAACCATTGTAAAAAAACTTTGGGAAAAAATTTATTAATGAACGGGCTTACTTCAATGTTTATTGGGTTGTTCAGCTCTTTCGATTACTACATATGTATGTATGTATTTATGTAGAGTTTCAATGTATTTCTTTTATATATGTGTATATACATATGTATGTAAGTATATTCCTTACTAAGTAATTTCACTTTTCACAAATTGCTTTCAATTAAGTACGCCACATTTCATTGGTAAGCCCCCTTGTCGTCGATTTTACAATTATTTAAATTACAATACACACACCGTAGCGCACGTGCAGCATACCCTTTGGTAAATAAATACAATGGCTCCGCACAAACTGTTGTCCATCTAGGGAATATGAAATCATTCAAATAACTGCTGAATTTAGTAGAAATATTCTGGGACGACGGTATTGAGTATTTAGAGATGTATGCTACCGGCCAGCACAACCCAGCCTCAATTTCTGGTCCGACCAGCATCCAAAATCGAAGTCTTTTTCTCCGAATATATTTCTGCCATGCAAACGCTTTCCATAACAAAGCCATCTGCCGTTCGGTGGCGACGTAAAGCAGTCGGTCCCTTGGTATGACCACGTCAAAGCGGACATGACAGATTGGAGCCGAGGCTCGGCCAAGCACTGAGAAAAATGTGTGAAACACCAGAGTGCTAAATTGTTTGAAGTCAGTTGAAAACCATATGCCCACTTCCTAGATAACAGATCAAAATTTTGTGAGCCTTATGGAAAGGAAATGCAAAAAAATTTCCAACAGGGCTGGAAGCAAATGCAGATGCTGCTGCATAAACAATTATTTCAATTAACTTGTCGCTGTGTAACAATAAAATGGTTCCACTACAAATGTATGTATGTACATACATATCACGCACATACATACATATATGTATATGGGTATATGTAAATATGTATGTACCCTCCTACGCACACAAGCGCACAATGTCAACAGGACCAAATCCTGATGATGAAACTTTTTCTGAAGGGCAAATCGCGTTTATATCACAAATGCAAAACCACGTACATACTTTATATGGAATGTATGTATGAATGAATGAATATGCATAGTTGCCGTTAGTTTTGTCGGATTTCTTTTTGTTATCGCTGTATTTGCATACGTATTTACAGAAGGGGTACGCGCAGGGGAAAGCAATTAAATGCGCTCTCGCACTCTCTCACTTTAGCCTGCTTGCGCTGGATTTGTACGTCAATCGGTTATAAATAATCGCAGCCAGGCTAAAAGCCGAGCTAAGTGACCCAATTTCCGTTGAAATATTCATTCAAAATGCGTAGAGTGCAGCGTAAGGCTATCTGCACACTTGCCGTCCAAGCATGGTTGCGTTATCGTCTCGCCCTGAAATTTTAAGCCGAGCACGTGTATTTCAATGGAGATCGGCATACTTGTCGTTATCGGCTAGTTATCGGCAAATCGTAGAAGGTGCGGAAACGAATAAGCACAACACTGCCGCTTCCAAATCGTTAAGCAAGCATGGTTAGTTTACATTTTATGGTGAAAAATTTGGGAAAAGGTTAATATTTTCATTAAAATTATAAAAAAGTTAGTATTTATTTCTTGCATAAAATCTGTGGAAATGATTAAAAAGTGTATAATTGCAATAAAATTCAATAAATGAGACAGTTTTAACTATCGAATATAGCAAATAGTCTCTGTGTGCCCGCACAAAACAGATTTCAGGAAAAGAAAAAAAGAGGGATTAATGAAAAATGATGTCTAGAATTGTTGCGTCACAGTTCATTATTTTAAAATTGCAGATTTTTGTAAAAATTTCGCGAAATTATCAACCAACAAATAATACGAAAGTGATGTCGTCATGTAATTGTTGTATCATAATTGTCACGATGAAACAACTATGATTGGACGACCAATGTGCAGATAGCCTTAGCAGTAGCAATAGCAGCAACAACAACAAGGATAACAACAATTAAGAAAGTTGAGTGGTAGGTAGCTGATAAACATCGCGAATATCGCGAAATCCGGCAGTTGTAGTTGCCATTTACATACATACACATTGAAACACACACTAGAAAGCGCGGGGAGGATTATGTATGTATGTATGTATGGAAGTGCATGCGCCACTTATGATGAAGTGCCTGTGCTGTGAAATTTCGAAATACTTTATTGAATAATAATAACTTTTTGTGCATTCAAATTTAACAAAAAGCGCCTAGTTGGCGCTGATTTTCCCGCGCTCTCAGAACAATGTAATATTTACAGTCACATACATATATGAGCAAATCTCACGAGTTGTTACATTTTTCGACAAAAACGTATTTCTGATTGAAATTGGAAGCACACTTATGTTAGAAAATGCATTATCTTCAGTTTTGTATTAAGAACAAGATTCCAATTCGAAAATGGATTTCATTGAAAATTTTAAAAAGATATGCTAAAAAAAAGTAAAAATAACCACTCGTACGATGGATGAAAAAGTAGATACAATTGTCTCTTTTTCTGACGTTTGATGACTTAAAGGTACATTAGGTACAGTCACTAGATTTTAGGTACAATCATCTGTTGATCACATGCTTTTTTAGTTTTTTTTTCTTTTTCCTTTACCGTGGTAATATATTTACTTGTAGGCACGGGAGAATCTCCGCTTTAATTTTTTGGGGTGAAAAAAATTTGCTACGCTTTCTACTGCGGTTTTCTAGAGTTCTTTTGTGAAAAAAGTGTGCAAGGCAACCATGCTTGCAACNATTCAGTGGCATTTGTCGGCAAATAAGTGAAAACACATTGTCAAATGGGATTAAAAAGGCGGTTTATCGATTGATTTGGATCAGCACAGGTCTTTAGTCGGGTACATGCGCTGCTAAATCAGATATCTCTCTGTTCTTGGCCTATAATATCACCGGTAAAGGTATGGATAAAGGAGATAAAGTTGTGTCAAAATGTGACATAGTGAAAACCAGTCTTGAAGCAGCAGGCTGTCACAGGCTGTGAGGTATCAGATGTCACAATTCCTTGGACATACACGCGATATAATGGAAATTTTTTTCTTGATCGTTTTTTTTGAGATCTGCATGCTGGCCTTTAGATTGGAAAATGATACTCATACGCCATGTACGCTTATGTACTTGTACGGCTATATACGATTTGGCGTATGTGTAACATTATTACCTACACCTATTTCTTACAAAAAATTATTGCACATTTTCATTTAACCACTCACAACTTGTTTATTTATCCGACGATTTTCATCGTTAGGAGCTTGATCTTTTTGCAAAAAAACGATCTTTAATACACATGGTATTTTCAACTTCAACAAAAAAAAATTGCCAAAAATCAATGGCAAGTCCGAGCTACTTAAAGTTTGCTTTTTATTATACTTACGGTGACCATCCGTCCTGTATTATACGGGACAGTCCTCTTTTTTCGTCAGTTGTCGTGATAATTTATTTATTTCATACGGGACGCCAAATTTTCTGTATTTCTTTTGATATCCCTTATATGTCCCGTATTCGGTATTCTGGCGCCTTAACAGCTCATGAAATGGCATACTCATGCACCAGTTTTCATTTTTAAATCTGGACGCTTGTGATTCGAATCGAGGAGCACATATGTAGATGGTTTCTGAAGTTGTAATTTTGCGTAGAAAACTGGGTATTTGTGGGTATGAATAGAAATTAGACGCATTTCACGTTGAATATTCTCTGTGGAGCAAAGCTTATTAAATAGGTAGCAGCAGTAGAGCAGCTGATTTAACTTTTGTCGCAAATTTCATCTTTAAATTGTCATTTTTGTTAAAATTTTACTCTAAAATTTCAAACTTTGTTTACGTACATGGATTCCAAAACCAACAAGAAAATGGACGCAGCTTGCTGTTTTCGCTCGAGTGCTTTTACCTCTCCAATGTGCTGTGGCGTAGAGGCAATTTGAAAATTTTGTGAGGGGATAATATTTTCATTAGGCGAAACTATGTGTTTGCTCATTGTATGAGGGATTGTATCTCCGACATGAGAAACTGCAACCCAACAAGGTAGGCAGCATCTACACGCTTAAAAGACGACAGGTTATCGTTTAATACCCTTCTTACGGTAAACACCCACTTTAGTTCGAACTAATTGAAACTTGTGCTCTTTACATGAAGATATAAACAGTTTCCGTACAAGAGCTCAGACTGAATGCATCAATGCACTTGTACTTTTTTACGCATAGCATGAACCCGTATGCTCACACTTTGGTTCCATATAGAAATTTTAATACGGTAATCACAAATTGTAATGAGTAGGATGAAAGCAAATATACCACTGTAAAGGGAAGGAACTAGCTTTGTGGTGAAAAGCTGCTTTTTTCGATTGTATATATGCCTTTTGTCACTTGGAAAACGACACAGATGGCTCTTATACTTTTACGCAAACGTCGCTTAGGCAGGATCTAAAAATATATCGAAGTTAATATTCTCTAGGAAGGAACAATTTTTACGTATGTATGTACATTGGCCCGCACCAGGAAAAAAATTCGCCGTACACCTTCAAATAAATCTTTTTTTGTTGTCTGTGCTGGTGAGGAAGAAAATGCATGACACTTTGAACAAAAAAAAATTGCCAAAAATCAACGGTATTTTGTAGCCATTTGAAACTTGCACTTTATTAAAATTACATGGGGAACAAAACTGCATAACCCATTTTTTTTTTTATTTAATAACATCATTTACTGCTGGTCATAAGGATAGCTGTTCTTCATTCGGATAGCGTCGACGTTTTCTTGTATTTGTATGAAATTTTAAAATCGAATTCACATGAATTTTTAACCGACTTCCAAAAAAGGAGGAGGTTATCAGTTCTTAGGAATATATTTTTTTTATGTAACTTTAGACTACGTCAACCAATTTTGGTGGTCCCATACTAATCTGGATTAGATCCGATCATTGGATCATGGAAAAATTAACGGTACTTCTAACTTTTTATAGGAGAATTGAAGGCGGTTTTTTTTTGCTTGAAAATTACTTGTTTTTTTATGGTATGCTATATTTTTATAAACAATTAATGAATATTGAATAACCAAAAAGGAAAACTCTAAATATTAAGGATTTAAAGGGTGCGGTATTCAGATTACGAGGAATGTAGGTGTCACCGAAAAATTTAAAAAGGCGGC
>NW_016178181.1:0-8023 GCF_001687245.7 Rhagoletis zephyria
TAACTTTTCCAATTTCGAAAAGTGTAGTGCTAACTTGACACACGTTCTTTAATCGGTTATTTCATTTCATTTTATTTACTAAAACATTAGCACAATTNAATTTTAATCTGGCGCTAATATGGGTGGGCTTGAGAGGTGGCTTAGAAATGCATTTTGTTTCATTCATTTTATTTGCTAAAACATTAGTACAATAAGATCTGAGATCTTTTATAGTACAACCAAAAGGATATAATAAGGTAATAATGGTTACTTAAACTAAAACTTATAACAAAGTAAGACTAAAACTCATAATAAAAAGTACAGACAATTAACCAATACAGTGGTTATACATATTAACTTGAAATTTTATACTCAGATAGCGAATCTCGTAATTATACAACATAAATTATTTTAACGAAAGTACGCATATAAAACATCCTTAAAGTTGCTTTTATTTAGACTACTTCGAGTTGCCATTGGAATAGAGTTCCAAATTCGAATAGCATTGACAAAGAATAGCCGTGCGGAGGTTAGATACTTATAATCTGGTACTATCAAATCATTAATTCGAGCTGATTTAGGGAAAATGAGCTTGCCATATAGATAACCAGGCTCCTTGTGTACAATAAGTTGATAGAGAAAGATGCAGTTTCTGGCTTTCAGGTAATCAGATATTTCACAGCCTAATAAACGTGACCTCCAACCAGAGATATGGTCAAATTTAGCTAACCCGAACACATATCGTGTAACATGGTTGAATGCTACATCAATTTTATGAGCAGATAGAGAACTCAATTTACTATAAACAAGCACAGGGTAGCATATGATTGGCATTATTAATTGCATCGCAAGCTTTCTCCTAACCTGGACCGGCGTATAATTCGCAGAGATTCGTAAATTTCTTAGGATGTTGTATACTTTGCTAACTATCGAGTTCACATGATCGTCACATGTTAAACTAGTATTAATGATGAACCCAAGATTAGTCACCTTAGACACAAGTTTTAGACACTTATCAGCTATATATAAGGGCGGCACGTTTGAAAAATTTATTCGTTTTTTAGAGACCGGCAGCACGTAAGATTTATCACTGTTTAGACACAGGTAATTTCTCCTCGCCCATGCAAAGATGGATGTTAAGTCGTTATTAAGCCTTGTACAAAGGTCACCTGTTTCCTCATGATTTCCAGACAGGTACAGTTGGATGTCATCCGCATATGCATGCATATATACATGATGGCCTGCAGAAAATATGTCATTTATAAAAAGACTGAACAATAGTGGACCCAGCATAGAGCCTTGGGGTACACCTGCTAGCAGTGGTTTAAGACCAGAGGTAGTTCATAAGATATTAATATTTAATTGAAAAAAAAAACTTTCAACACTAAATATCTTTAAAACTATAAGGCTCTGGAACCTAAAAGTGGGTATATTTTAAAACCGGAGGAGCCCAACTTTCCGATGGTATAGTCAACATTTTTCGCTCCGGTTAACGTAATCTACCCTTTGATTACAGAAGGCTTGTGAAATTAAAAGTGCATTGTTTCCAAATGTCCAAAAGAAGGACGGAAAATCCGATAAGGCCAAAATAGTACGAAATCTTTTAATAAAGATCAAATCTTTCTTATTCATATGGAGGATTGGCTTTCCATTAGATCGCGCCATTTTTATTAAACATTTTCATTATTTATCGAAGTATTGATTTTTTTAAAGCGCCGCAGACGTTATACTCATTTATTCCTTAATTTTATCGAGAACAAAAGTAGATTATTCAACATCTCTTCATTTTAGTGTATTTTATATTCGAACATACGGTAGCACCTTTCAATTCGCCGTTACAGCCATTTTGATTTGTTTGCTTGTCTGCTTGTTTACTTTGTTGAAGTAAAGAAGTGACATTATTAAACACATTTTATATTTGTGGTATTCACAACGGTGTCGGAAGTCTAGTATTGTTGTATGTCGTAAACTTAAAATGCCTAAAAAATACTATATTAAGGGGGTTGGCAAAGTACCATCAAAGGCATATTATTAATTTTCGCAGTATTAAAAAACCGTTGGTTGTGGTTTCAAGTTATCTAAACATGTATTCAAGCTTTTAAAGTTTACGACATAAAACAATACGCCACTTACGACACAGTTGTGAATCCCTCAATTCTTAAAAAAAAAAAAATTAAATACATTAAATGTATAAAAAATACACGTGCACATTGCAAAGATCGTATATTTATTAAAATATAATGGTTAAGTGGTCTTTTTATATGAAACNTAGTGAAACTGCAAAGAATATAACAACAAATTAGTTAAATACTATTACTAATAAAGGGAAAAGAGAAGAATAATGTAAACATATACCTTTCTTAACATCCCCGTCAAGTTTCATGACAAAATTCGTGATAGTTTTGCGAAAACACTCAAAAACCGATCTAATGGAAAGACAACCCGCGGAATTATTTTTGGGTACTGTTTGCATATTTGTACAACGATTTTGAGGTGCTTTATCCAAACGCGCCTTTCGAATCAAAAAACTTTTGCACACGCTCTATTACAAAAATAAAATTTACTATATCTGTGCACTAATTTATTAATGTCGGTTGGAAATATGGTATTTTTCGCACGTTTCCGAGCTGACCTGCCAAACAAAAAATATCCACGAAATATCTCTGCAAAAGGTGTTCAGCCCCTCTTCTTGGCAAAACAGAAAGGAGAATTCTACTTAGTGAGGCCGAAGGACGCCTACGCAAAAAGGGGCTCTCTGCAAAAGGTGATCAGCCCCTCTTCTTCGTCAACAGAGCAAGGAGTACTGAGTACTTCTAATAAAGCGTCATCCCTCCCCCTCCTCCCCCACCACAAAATCGTTGTACAAATAAGCAAACATTTCCCTTATTTTTACGTAAAATCATGCAGCACCAACATCTGTGCTCATTTCCAAAACTTGGAATAATGAAATTTGTATGGTGAATTAACCTTTGACAGTTAATACACTTTAGATTAGAAATCTCCGCAGTCTGGAGTCTTCACTTTTAGAATCTAAAAATGCTCCTCTATCCCCCCTCAAATTTTTTTTATCAAATTTGAACCGAATTTAAGGAAAATTTTCCCCATATCGTCGTTTAGAGTACAAAACCGAGTATCGTCACTCTGCAAAACCGCGTAACTGACATTTGCTACCAAAAATTGGATTTGCTCACACAAGCTCTTGGCTCAATCCTTATCCATTCGCCCTGAAATATACTAGCCGGAAATTCGAATGCTTTATAAAAAAAAGAACCATTTTGAAATATGAGTGTTTTTACTTTCTAGAAAATAATTTATGCAACCTCACATACACGGTTTTGCATTATCTTGATAAGCGGTTTTGCATTTTGTTGATATACGGTTTTGTACTTTAAACAGCGATATGGAGTTTTGCTTTTCTTTTAACAGCCAAAATGTCGTATTCAAAGTTTTGCGAAATAATATTTAGTAGTAGTAGTAGATTGGCGCTTACACATATGTCATTGTTTGGCCGAGCTTCTCGAAATAATATTTACTTGAAGAAAATTGCTATACGTTTTTTTCCTCTCCTGTAAAATTTTTTAAATGAGACTGCAACTTTTCACTCTAAGCTAGCGATATGTATGTACGTATGTACATATGTACATATGCACTATATCTGGAATCTTACCTGAAGGTACAAGCGTGCATGTGAAGTAATATTTAAATGAAACCCAAAATGTGCGAGATGATAAGAAAGCTGAGTGGTGGACGGGAAAGGAAACACCATATGCAACAGCTGCTTATTACCATGAATTTTTCAGTAAGAGTGGTTAATGCCAGCCTAAGCAACTGGACGAGTTAAAGAACTGGATTAAACGTTGTTCAGGGAATGGCGAATTTAAACTCACTGTCGTTGTAAAACGTAGAAATGATGACGCTGTTGAACCCACGCGTTGTTAGCCTTATTGCACTTGCTGCACCACTCACTAAAAACGCAAGATTGCACTAGTGTACTGGGCCAAAGACAACTGGTTTTTTTTATATATAATGGTTTATTTTTTTTCGGTTTACTGCAGATACGACGGCGATGACGTACACATGTATTCTGGAAATTCTCACAATTTGCCTTACTTCTGTTGCAACATTATTGTAGAGCACTTCGATGCTATAGATATTTTATTTATCTAACATTTACAACCTTTTTTCACAATATATAAACATATTCTTCAGCATGTTCAGATAGCTAATTGGGTTTTGAACCAAAATTAGCATGTAACATGCACGCAATGCTTTAGTAAGGCGAACAAAAGAATTGATATCAATTCCAGCTTCTTTCACATTTTATTGATTCAAGCATTAATTTTTTATGTCGTAAAATTAACTACGTATTTCAAAGCAACATTTTTAAACAATGAGCAAACTTATGATAACAAACTGAATGTACACAATGCCGATCGAAAAACGAAAAAATTAGTCAAACTCTTCGACCAAATTCCGCGAACGAAAATAAAACGAAAGAATGACGAATAAAAATGGAATGGCAAAATGTAGAAAATAGACAGGGCTGCTTTTAGAGTTACCACATCAAGTAAATAATAAGGCATAATTGGCCATTTAAAACCATTTAGCTCTTAATACCATGTTCTGACCGACAACGAAAACACTTTGAAAATGAGTTTTGGGATTGTGGGTGGAAAGCTGTTCACACTCGTTGATAGTGTTTTCGTTGACAAAAAAACAAAATTATAACAGTTTTCTTTTATTTTCTTTTCATTAACAACCTTTAACTTTCATTCTTATTTTACTTTGGCCAGCCAATTATCAATAAGTCCGAAATGGCGTATTAAATATTATAAAACATGACTTCCATTTCGACAAATAATCGTTAAAAACTAACTAACGACTGCAATCAGTGGAACGGCGCATACAACCGCAATTGTCAACAAAGTACAGAGCCGCAACAATGTCCTCAAGTCGCTGGCCGGCAGCACTTGGGGCAAAGATAAAGAAACGTTGTTGGCAACCTACAAGGCAATTTGCCGGCCAGTTCTGAACTACGCAGCGCCCGTATGGTCGCCGGGGACTAGCAGGACGCAGTGGATGAAGCTGCAGACCTGCCAAAACACGGCATTACGAACTGCGACAGGATGCCTCCTGATGACGCCTCAACACCACCTTCACGACGAGGCCCAGATGCTCCCAGTAAAGGAGCATAACATAATGCTCTGCAAGCAGTTCCTCGCTGGGAGCCACAGACGTGGTCATCCCAGCGGGCAACTGCTCGCGGAAAAGCCCTCGCCACGGCACGTCAGGAGGCATCTTTACGAACCGACAGACGAAGTCCAGAGGTATATTAAACAACCACTGGACCCGTCAACCTACCGACAGGCCCTGAACGGCATTCACAGGGAATTAGTCTCAAGTTATGTAGACTCCCGCCCTGTGAATGCCGTTCTAGGCACACAACCACCGGACGTGGACGGGACAGAACTTTGTCTGCCTCGGGAGACCCGCACTACAATAGCCCAACTTCGCTCTGGCTATTGCAGCAGGCTCAACAGCTACCTGAGCAGAATCAACGAGGAAGTGCCCAACCAATGCCCGGCATGTGGAGAGTCGCCACATGACTCCCGGCACCTCTTCACATGCCCTGAGAATCCCACTCAGCTAACGCCCCTGTCCCTATGGACAGCCCCTCTAGAAGTAACACACTTCCTGGGCCTCCCCCTTGCTGAAATAGACGACAACGTTGATGGATGAACCAGCCCGAACGGGGCATAGTAGCCGCTACAACAACAACAACAAGTGGAACGTGAGTTTTCAAGTAGTTTTCAGCGGAAACTGTTTTTCGTTTGACAGATTTTACATGGACGAAAACACAAGTTTTAGGTCTAAAACTAGTTTTAGCAACGAAAACATGTTTTCGATTTCGGCCAGAACATGGAATAAAGTACATGATGCGAATGGCGAAAAACCATGATGCGAATGGCGAAAAACCATGATACAAATATTTAAAGGTAAAACCATTCTACAGTTTTATAAGTAAAAACACTATCAGCTGTGCTCTTATCTTTTACTATTTCTTTCATTTCTATTACAAGTTCTTTTATTTCTATCATGATACAAATATTTAAGGGTAAAACCGCTCGCTCAATTCGTCCACCATTGTTTTTTTTTGACGTTTGCTAGCATTAGTTGCGTTCCAGGTGCTCACGATATTCACGATTTGCAGGTTTTTTTTTTGCAGGAAAGCGTTCCGGGTGCCAAAAAACCTGTAAGTCAAACCACTTTTGTAAAAGTAAGGGTCTGATTATGCATACTTCGCACAACCATTTGTACCAGTGCACTAAAAATGTAACTTAAGAAAATGTGAAGCAAAATCTAAACTCAACAGATCGCTAAGTTTTTAAAAGTTCTGCTAATTTCTGGGTAATGGAATACATACAAAATACATACAAAGTACATACGAAATTACAGTTTGAAGTTTATGCGAAGTTGTGCGAAGTTATGCGAAGTATGCATAATCAGACCATAACTTGCTCTCTCTCTCAGTCAGAAGCTGCAGGTTTTAGTTCGAAGTTTTTCTTCCGGCAAGTTCATGAAAAGTGTCAAACGATAGGCAGGGTTGCATTTATAAACAAAAACAGAACCTTAAGCGCCACGGAGACAATCAAATAAATACGTTAAGCATTGCATATGTATGAGATTGGCCCGCAAACGTTCAAATAAACTCGTCAATTAAACAAACAATTTATTTTTCTTGTCCGCGCACTTGCTCACCACGACGATCAGAAGGCAAGTGCGCTTGTTTTTTGTCAAGCATAACGCAAGACGGTTGACAAAGATATTTGATCGTCTCCATGGCACTTAACATAAAAAAAAATCTAAGTAGTTACAGGAAAAGTGATTTCTCGCGTTCCAGTTGACCTTTATTGTTTCGCTCTCGCTCCTCTCTTTCAAGAGAGTAACTTTGTTATTTGAAAGTTTTACAGGTTTTTACATGATAAAAATATAGCAAGGTAGAACCGATCTCTCAATTTGTCGGCCATGATTTTTTTTGAAGTTTGCCAACATTTTAAAATCATATAAAAGGGAAAATAAAAAAATGAAATCGTTCGAAATTGTTGTTGCTTGAGATGGAAAATGAAAATGTGTGTGTGAGTTTGTGAGTAAATTTAAAAATTAAATTGTTTGGAAACGTCAAGAATTTTAAAAGTGACTCAGCGGTTCTACCTTACTATATTTTTATCATGGGTTATTACACGAAATTATCTGGAACGCAACTATTTTGATTACACTCTCTCGAAATGATTCAAATGTCAAATAAATACAAAATAAACACATGAATATTTATTCAAATGTGGGAAAAACTTAAAAATTTAGAAAAGAAAAATGAGTTCTGCTTTAGCGGCTGCCCAAATTCCGTTTTCCTTTACAAGCAAAGCAATCTAAAGTTCTACAAGTTCCCGAAATTATCGTATCTACCATGATAAAAATATAGTAAGGTAAAACCGCTGAGAGGCACTTTTAAAATTCTTGACGTTTCCAAACAATTTAATTTTTAAATTTACTCACAAACTCACACACACATTTTCATTTTCAATCTCAAGCAACAACAATTTCGAACAATNATGGTATCTACAGCAAAAATTGATCGAGGTTTGTGGTGTTACGGAATCGGGTTTTCCAAGTGCCCCTGTTTGTGCTAGGCTCATTTTTTGCCACACCACCGGACCCAATGTAAGCACAAGATAGTTCTTTGATAGTGCATACCATAATCATCGCCTTTACATGCGGGCAGAAGTCCATTACAGACAATTGCCTCCATTTATTTATTTACATATGTATGATATTTTTACCATGGTTGTTTCGACAGAAATATATTTCTTTGGTTTGAATGAAAATAAAAACAAACAAATGAAATGGCAGCGAGAGAAAATTTCGAAATGCTAGCAAACGTCAAAATTCCTAAAGTTGGCTCTCAGCCTTGATTCAATTATTAAAGCCATATATGTAATACTCAAGAATGATAGAATACAAGATTGCGCCGATTGCAGCAGAATTC
>NW_016178182.1:0-8023 GCF_001687245.7 Rhagoletis zephyria
CATTGTATACTTGGACCATTTCTCTACACCAGGTAATGAATATTTCTTCCTATGAAAACCAAAATCTCACTTAAAATCACTAATTTCTTTGTATGCTACAGTTCTCATCAGTTTTATGGAGTTTATTATACGATATTTCATGTATTCTAAAAGGAATTAAAACATGCCTCGCTACTTCTCTACATTCTGTAAATGCGATATTTTCCCTTCTAAACACATGTTTTGCATTTTTCACGAACGTCCCTTGCAATCGGCTGAGGCACCAATTTTAATTAGACATTTTCACGCACTAAACGCTCTAATGAACCCTCAAAACCGCAAAAACAGTTTCCCAAAGTCCTTAACTAAATGCCATGAAATTTCATATTTTGATGTCCTTTACTTGACTGCCGAGAGAAAATGTAGCCGCGTAAATAATTGGAAAAGTATTAAAGAAATACAAAAACATCTACCAGTAGCAAATGGAGGGAGTGATTGCGTGAGATGTCGGCGACCGCAAAATTGCCTACACCTGTCTCGAGTAGACTAAGAATGTGAAGAAGAGGAGTGGCTGGGAAGAGCGGTATTTAGAAGAGGGTTTGAAGCACGAAACAAACTCGAGAATTTATAAAAATTTCGGCAATTTTTCAATCAGCTTATTGTTTGTACAAAACGCTCCTACTTAATAGATATTTTAGACTTAGACACCACGCATTTTACACTTGCCATTAATACCATTTCAATTGCAATCAAAGCACTTCTAGCGAAGCACGGATACTTTCTGTACGGAAATGAAAAACTCGTAAACCGGTGGCGAGATGCCAAGGGAAAACAAAAGATTTAAAATCCACGCGCAATTGACACAAAGTCAAGTGAAAGAAGTAGCTGATTCGCTTCAAAACGGAAGCGGAAATGAGACTCAAGCAACGCGAGCAGATTGATATGAAAAGGTATTGATTTAAACGTGATGCGGCGGAACTAAAGCGGAACCAAGAAATGTACTTACAGCAGCGCTTATTCAAGAAGCTTAAAAACATGCTGTGTGTATGTCGTCTCCTTTGCGCAAATTGATGGCATAACAGGATTGATGAACGACGGTGGCAGCAGCAGCAGCAGCTTTTTATCGCCTTCAGATATCTTTGCTACAAATATGCAACTCTATTTGAACTTCTTATGTTTTCATTTCTGCCTCACTTCATTCGTCATTGTTTGTCTTGGCAGAGGCTTTTAAAATCCGCGATTACATAAGTACACGGCGCTTTTGACACATTATTTCACCGCATGCCAGAGCAAATGTAGCGTCTAAACATGTGTAAGAATATTGGGTGGCATGGAAATTCGGGGAAAAATATGTGGCTTTAAAATTGAATTAGAGATTACATGTTATTAAGGGAAGCTGATCTGAAGACTTTTGGAATTAAATTATGTAAGCGAATTTCTGTTGCATCACGTTAATTGTAGCTACATAAGTATGCACGTGTATGATATCTTAGTATTATGTACATATGTACGTAGGTAAGACGCTAAGGTCTTTCACGTGGGCAACACTTCTAAGCTATTTTAGCCGACTCAAAAAAGCCTGCCAGTAGTTTGTCTTCTGTGCCTGGTGAGGCCAGCTGGAAATACCAAGTCTTTCTTCAACTGGTTTTCCAACGCAAAGAAGGCATCTTCCTTCCTCTGTTACCTGTATCACATCGTTGCGTGGAAAGACGGTCGCAGTCTTTCTATCGAAAGCTCCAATGCTTCTGCGCCACAAAGCTACAAGAGCATGATGTGTGGATTTGAAGACAGACGTTATATAACCAGTGTTAATGCTGTTTCTCATAGTCATAATTTTACGCAATTATAAATGTAGATAAATGGCAGGAGATACTTCACCTTGCCCAAGTCTCCAGGTTCTTTTGCTTTGCTTCAATATTCTACTTGGAAAACCCATAACAGACCTTGCTGTTGGTGAGACTAACAATGTCAATGTCCTCAGCATATGACAATACTTGCACGCTCTTATCGTACCTGAACAATTCAGTTCCGCAGCCTTATTATCTTTGTATAAGTAAATCGCACAATAGAGAGTACCCAGTCCTGTCCCAAACCATGGTATCGAATTGCGCGTAGAGGATTTTGGCGATTCCGACAGAGCTGTTGATGTTGCTCAAAGGCTGGTGCTATCAAAAGCTACATCTCTCGCGGTTTTATAAAAATTTTTGGCGTGTGCCAAAATCCACCTAAATACGCTCCATATAATATTACGCAGCCTTTAATCTCGCGGTAGTTGGCATGGATTCGGCTGAGAACTACTAAAATGCATTCGTCAGTCATGTGCTCGTGCAAGAAAATCCTGCATAAGATCTGATGCATGTACTTTATAAACTTTTCAACGGTGTATGTAGCTTCTTTATTATGCACCACGAATACGAAATAGATATTTGTACTTTGTCATGGTCGAATAATGGAACATCGATCAGATGTTTGTGATTTGGACTCAGACGTCTTACACTTGGACTTAGAATCTTAGACTTATGTAGAACTTGAACTTCTTGAAACCTTTCGTACGTCGTCTAACTTTTTGGTTGCATTTTCGAGAGTTTTTCCTGTCGTATAGCATCTCAATCTCTTCCTACTAGTTAGAATTTAAGAAATTTGATTTCATTCATTTGTCGTCTGGTATTTGTAAGACCCAGAGTCCGCCACTTTTATGAAAAAAACATAAACGAAGTAATCCTCCGGGAATCCCTTTTAAGAGAAACATCAAATTGTAGGGAACACAAATACTTTTAGGTACTTTTTAGAAACGCACTCTCTATTTGATAGATGCTACATGCTACAATAATAACGAAGTTCAATCGAAAAAATTGCATAAAATCTTTTACTAGCATGCCCTTCAACCTTCGGAACATTGCGGTAGGTCCTTTCTTGTATAAATCCTTTTCAAGCGAATTCGATGTACATGTGTATGTATGTAAATGAATGTATTATGGCAATGTTTACATGCAACTTTTCAATATTTGAGGCATAAGGGTGAGCAAGTTGCAAGTGTACGAGGATGCATTGAATATACGGACATTATCCTGCCACAATCCTTTACTGCACTTTTTATACCCGAGCGCACTTGTGCACAAGGGTATTATAACTTTGTTCGCATAACGGTTGTTTGTAACAGCCAAAATGAATCAATATAGATATAGACAAACGTATACATAAATGCTCAGAAAGAAAAGAGAAATCGAGTAAGCCTTGAGAAAAAATTGAGATATGTCAACAAAATTTGGGATGTAGATTTCCATTTATCCAAGGTGGGTTAGGATTGAAAATGGGCAAAATAGGACAAGTACCACACCCACCTCCCAAATATCGGTATTTTCGAAATATTCATAAACTACGATATTTCAGTAAATACTCGATCAAAATTGTTGAAAGTTGGTACGCGAAGTAGAATTTTGGCACAAAATAAGACAGTTATGAAATCTTAGGAAAATCTATCTCTGTAGTCCCTTTACCTATCCCCACCAAACTCGGTGCGAACACTACTTAGGGCCTCACTAAAATCCAATTGAAATTTTTTTAAATCATACAATGGCCACGCCCACCTCCCATATAACGGTAGTTTACAGAAATACGAAAACTGCGATAAATTAGTAACTATTTAAGCTAATTTGCTCAAAATCGATATATGTATTGGCCTCTTACCAGGAAATGATACTTAGGGTAATTTTTTTGAAATGGGCGTGGTGCCGATATCTACCAAACTAGGCACATTTATCAACCTTGCCACAAAAAAAAAAAATATGTTGAAAAATTTTTAAATAGGACTAAAATTACTGCCACTTTCCTTATAACGGTAAATTTCAAAAATACGAAAACTCCGATTTTTCAATAACTTAAAACGCCCACTTACAACAATCACTTAACAAGACAAAAGATTATTGATTTTTGTTAAATGGGCGTGGCATCACCCACTTATGACTGCCTTACCCATTTCCACCAAACTTTGTCCAATTATTTCAATAAATCATAGCATATTATCTAAACTGTTTGACATCGGGAAAATACGCTTGCTTATCATGCAGTTTACTGAAAAATGAAAAAACGATATTGAATATGTGCGCTGGGTATATAATGTTCCGTTTCGCCCGAACTTATACTTCTTTACTTGTTTTTTTTTCCTTTTTTGTTTGTTAAAATTTCCAACTTTAAAACAAGCTGTAAATGGCGAGGATATATTCCACATGAATACCCAATTTCATGGCAGTACTTATACCACACACACAGGCAATGGTTTGTACTATACAGTATGCTTCACATGGGAGCGCTGGCGCAATTGTGAAAAAAGGATTAAGGATTAAACAACAAAATTTTAAATGAGCAGTGCAGTCAGCTACAACCTACACAAGATTTGACACAAAAAATGCGGACAAATATACATACCTTTACATTTTCACACACTCACGCTCTGACACGCAAGCAAGCAACGCATGCAAAACATATCCCTTACCGCTCACTGCTAACGAATACTCTCATACCTACTCACGCTAAGCCCTCTCAGTGTGTTACGCAGATCCTTTGCGTGTTATTTGTTTTTTTTAGCTGCTGCTATCCCCTCGCACAAACATATCAAGGCCCACACATACTTCCATCACCATTTGCCATACATACGTAGGTACGTACTTGCATGCGTGCATAAGGGGTCCTTATTCAGCAGTGGCTTTTCTCCATGCTTTTGTCTGCTTGTATTTTTTCCAACTATTCATATATTGTCATCTGCACTTTAAATGCTATTTAATACCGCTTTTGTCCCTGCACTGTACTGCTCTGCTCACTTTTTTGTTTTCCTAAATTTTTTTTAATGGCTCAGCACTTCTCCCGAGCACAGATTTTTTTTTTATTTCTATACTCATGGTTGAGTGTACTTTGCAAGCTGTTGTTTGCTTTTACAGCTTGTCGGATGAGCGTCGTAGCTCCTTAATTAATGCGGAATTAGGGATAAGAAGTAGGAGTAGAAAAAATAACAATAAAGAAACTGCGGTTAATAAAGAAAATTTGCTTTGTTTGAGCGATTAGCCTGCATTAATTAGGTTGCGTGAAAGAATGCAAAAAATTTTGTTCAACTTTACCTATTTAGGCGAAAATGTTTCGGCACTCCTGTTTCGAAGCAATCACTCAATGCAAAAAAAAAATAACTTAAAACTCACTTTGTGTTTTATTAGACCAAAACACTTTTCCAGATTTCTCTTGCCTTTGCAAAATTGGTTCTTCCACACTTCGCCTTTTTCTCTTCTTGGTCTACTTGCTTTCGTTGAGCTCTCTTGGGCTCCACATTTAGGTATCTTTTCATAAGCGCGTAATAATCTATACGTATGAGATGTCCAGGCCATCCAGGCAGGCGATGCATTTTATTGCTTTCTTTGTGTCGTTTCTTTGAAAAACTCCAGTTACACATACGTAAATCGTGGTCGCTATTCCATAACTATATATCCTCTGGCTAGCAACGGAACATCCGTACGGAAGCAAACTAATTATGTTATGCGTTGAGCTTGGAACCCGCAAAATGAAAAAATACACTAATGGAAGGAACAAAGAAGCCTCGGATGAGGCAAGAAGACGTTTTTGCTTGAAGGGCCCAATACTAGCGCATGATACATTCCACCGTTTTGGTGAACAAACGCTAACGTCAGTGAGCCAACCGAATTAGTCGGAAAGGTCCCTTCGAATCTCGCTCTCTCTGTCTCCCTTGACCCAAACTTCTACGCGAGTTGCTTACCAAATTTCGCACATGAGTTACTTACGCTATTCAGATAAGAGGATTGTCCTGGAACTGTACACGCTAGAATATATAAGAGGAAGCAAGTTCCTTTTTCTTGTCAGTTGATATTAAAGATGGACGGAACCAAGGAACCGGAGCCGGAAAACCGTACCTTCTGAGAACCGATCAGTCCGGTTCTTACAAGAACCGAAAAACGGCTCTTACGAAACCGAAAATAGATTCTAAAAGTACCAAAAAAAGATTCCGGAAGAACCGAAACCCTTTTCCAAAAACCGTTCCAGAAGAACTGGAAATCGGTTCCAAAAGAACCGAAAAACTGTTCCGGAGGAACCGAAACTCTGTTCCAAAACAAAAAAGAAACGGATTCGAAAGACCTGAATTCCATTCAAAAAGAGCAATTTTCCGGAAGAACCGAAACTCGATTCCAAAATAACCGAAAAACGATTCCGGAGGAACTGAAAGTCGATTCCAAAAGAACCGAAAAATAGTTCCGGCAGAACCAAAACTCTATTCTAAATGAACCGAAAAACGGTTCCGGAAGAACTGAAACTCGTTTTCAAAATAACCGGAAGACGGTTTCGAAAGAACTGAAACTTGATTGCAAAATACCCAAAAAACGGTTGCAGAAGAAGCGAATTTAGATTCAAAAAGAACCGAAAAACGGTTCCGGAAGAACCGAAACTCTATTCAAAGAGGACCGAAAAACGGCTCCGGACGAACTGAGACTCGATTTCAAAATAGCCGGAAGACGGTAAACGGTTGCGGGAGAACCGAACTTCGATTCGAAAAGAACCGAAAAACGGTCCCGGAACCAAACCGATTTTCGATTCCAAAAGAACCTGAACTCTAATTCAAAATAACCGAAAAACGGTTCCGGAAAAACCGGAAAATGATCCCAGAATATCAAAAAAAAATAAGTAAAATGAACTGAGAAACCATACCTAAAGGACCGAAAATGGATCGTACAGAACCGAAAGTCGGCCACGAAGCGAATATTAGCTTAAAAGAAATTTTGTTTGGGGGTAAAGTCTAAATATGAAGACATCAACCCGAAATTCTGTTAAGACATGCATTATAGAGTTCTTAGTTGCCCTACCAAATTTTGCTCGATCCCAGGCACTATATCATATAGCCGCCATATACCAAATCTGGCCGACTTACATGCACTTCGTTGTTTTGGTGCTATCGACTTGACATTCGGTTTGCTTATGTATTACGAAGTTCTGACTTGACCTATTTGAGTTTAATGTTATGCTAGATTTCTTCCTCATTTTTGACGCATTCAAATCGCTGTCAGCTCGATACTTGGAACCACACATTACTAGTTGATATACTTGCTATGACTTTGTCAAAAAGTAATTAACTTGTGATCCGAAAATTATAATTTTTTTAACAGGTTGTTGTCGAATTAATTTAGCCGTTGTTCCATAAAAGTTAATTAACTTTATTTTGTATTATAGTCCATAAGATAGCATTTTTGCATTGCGCGCTCACTCGCAGTAGTCTTACTCTGTGTCAACCATCAAATTGACAATTGAGATCTCAAACAAGTTTATTGATTGGTTTTATTATATGGATTTTATATCTCTCATATACATATTTTCGCAATTTGATGTGCAATATATTTCAATTAAGAGGTTGTGATTTTACGCTTTCCTTATCGACATAAAGTAATCTTCAAAAGGAAGCTGTTTATAGTACCTGTTATGCGCAGTCATATTTGCATATTTGTGCTTAATATTAAGTGTACCGCTCATAAACCAATACAGATTTTTAGCGACCGATAAGGTAAGCCAACAAATTTACGAGCGCAATCATAAAAATCAATGTTTTTTCCGCTTAATTTCATGCCAATCAATTTAATGACGAGCTAATTAATTATATGCAAATTTCTTGAATTTTTGAAACACAAACCAACATCTGGTGGCAGCGCGATTCACTAGTTATAAAGAAGTTTAAGTGAAGCGCAACTAAGTTAGTCAGTTGTCGAAGAGGTTAGGAAGCAGATAAGCTACTTAACTTTTAATTTTTTTTCTTTTTATTTCTTTAATTTTTTTTTAACTCTTAACGCTTTTTTTGTTGGTTTTTCATAATACATACACTTAATGACCACGAGTTGTAACTCACCGAAATTAGTGCGAACTTTAATTAACCACTTACCGCCACGCCCCCTTCCTCCACTGGCGATCCAAGTGCAACTTAAGCGCTAAGCTTGCTGCACGCTCGATTGCACGGTTTCCTTGATCGTCACCGCCTTTGGTCCTGGCTTACCACAAATCACGT
>NW_016178184.1:0-3332 GCF_001687245.7 Rhagoletis zephyria
TGCCCAACCAGGGTACGAAAATAAACTGTACAAAACAATGCCCATTTGCCCATTTGCTCATCGATCATCATATCATTTGTGGTGTAAATAGTCAGAAACAAATTGTAAGATTCACTGTCATTTTCCCCAACAAGAAACGTTTGCTTTTCGTTTGTGACAATTGTACCATAGGGTACGTTTTATATGTATGCAAACGTTTCCATTACATGAAAAAGATTTTTTTTCTGTAAATGTACTACATACATACATATATTTTTCTCTGTACGATTCATTTCGTTTGTTGTTTCGTCTGTAACTACTAAACTACTGAACTGTTAAAGTAATAAACGAAACGAAATAGTAACGTACAATATAGTTTATTTTCCTACACTGTGCCCAACTTTCTATATAAAATATGCGAATTTCTTTCCCCCAAGCGAATCCTACAACTTGGTTATGGCTCTCAATTAAATAATTACACAACTTCGTTGCTAAACGGCAGTTTAATGGGTCGATTATGGTTAGAAACACAACCTCAGTACGGTTGTCGATGTAGGATGATTGACTTTTTTTTTGAAGTCTTGATTTTTCGAGTACCTACCAAGTAAACCGAGTTTTTAACATCGAATAAACCGGGGTTTCACCTATTTTATCTCTTTATATACCAGAATATCAAAGTTATAAATATTTTGTTTTTATTGAAAATAGAAGTAGAAAATTCGTATTAATTTTATTGTTGAAAACATGATGAAAAATTTTATCAACAGAAAATTACTTAAAAAATAAGATGAAACACGAGCAAAAATCTTTCACTTTTGTTTTTGTAGTAGCAACTAATAGAGGTGCCTTTTTGACCAGTTTTGGCTATATCTCTGAAATTATATTATATTTTATTTAGTATATTTCTTAAATTATATAATTTCAACTTTTTAATCAGATTTTCTATAATTTCTTTGTATGCAGTTTTATAGCCCATTAAATTCTAGTATATTAAGGTGTAAGTTTTGAGTTGTTAAAAAGTGATTTTCAGACTGCTTTACCAATTTTATCCATACAAAAAAATTTTCGAACATACTTTGTATGCAAGAAAATGCGTGCCATAAATTGTCAAAAAACCAAAGCGGTATTTTTTTTCGAGTTTTAAAAACTTTTTTTTTTTGGTTAAAGTCTTCTTACCTCGTTTCATATTGATAATTTTAAAAGAGAGTTGTGTTAAAATAATATTAACAAGTTTTGTTACATTTTTGGCAGGGATATTTTACTGAGGAGCTTATATTAGCCTACAAAAAATATTTCGATCAAAAATGTAACATAAAACTTATGGAAAACTTGCTACAATTATTTGCTGTAATGGGTAAATCGTAAACGGATATCTATGCGTTTATAGTAACCTCTGCAATGGATTAACTCTACAGTGCATGATCAGTGGTACGATAAGCTTAAACATTTTGTTAGAAATCAAAATTACACAAATCCTTTCTCGCTACATACATATGTAGTTGATCCACTCTAATGGTAATGCAAATCTTGTGCGCCCGAGAATACACAAAAGAAAACATTATTACCCAAACAAAATAAACCAAAAGATTCATACTAATTTGCCACAAAATTCAAGGTGCCACAAAGAATTCGCTTGGCCCAAACTAACAACAGACGCGCCAGGTGGTTGAAACTGCGCAAAAACAAGTGCAATAAAAAAGTGCTTATGTAGAATGAAATAAAAACTTTGTTTGCAATAGCCTCTTCAGTATACCCCAGTGCGTAGTGTGCTGTCTGTCAAAAACATTATCGTTACTTTTAAGGAGGACACAATGGCAATTGTGTGTGTGATATGTATTGTAACCAACACTAACAACAGCAACGTGCGTATCAAGTGAATGGGTTAAACGCCGCATAGGTGCCCGAACGAAGCGATTAGGTAATAATGAACGTGTAATAACATTATAAAGGTAAACATATGTTTACAATAAAAATGAAAAGTAAATCAATGTCAATGAATGCGAAAGCAGCGCAAGCAAAGAAAACGTGAAAAGTAAGGAAAACGAAATATCCGCTTGTGGAGCAATAAAAGTTTAACAAAACTGAAAGTAGTAATAATCAAAATATAAGCGCCAAAGGGAGTCATTTTCGATGAGTGCTCTCTGGTATGCAAATATAAATCTCTGCGCATTTTGGATGCGCATGGCTCTCTAGTACAAAGAAATTTTGAATTCCTACCAGGATAGCATTTTTTTGTGGAAAAATACATACATTTCTTTAATTAAAATAGACCCTTTTCGACTCACTACACATTTTCTCACGATAAAGTAGAAAACTGATTCGAGTGTTTGACATCCATACACGGGCAGATAAATTTTAAAAGCTACTTGAGAAAGCGGCCCTTAGAAGAGAAAACTTTACTTATCACATTAAGATTTTTTCGGATCTTAGCAAGTTCTCTGTGTTCATTTTGGCATTGTGTCATCAATTCCAACGCAAGCTTTCTTCGAATCATTATTCTGTGCCACCTGCGTGCATTTTCAGAGAGGAATTAGTTTGAGCTTATTGGCATTGAATACTAACTACCCCTTGTTGCCAGGACTGAGAGGTGTAAATAGATCCGAATAATGAATATTATTATTACAAAATTGCTATGAGTAACTCCATCCGATATTAAACAAGTGTACATTAAAATCGTATATAGCTTTAAGAATTTTTGAATCTAATAAATAATTAAAAATGGGACTACGAGTTTAAAGCACACTTTTTTCATCGAGAAATAGAATTATGTCTAACTGTCGCAAGATCTCAAATTGTTGCGTGCATTTTGGTGCGCCACGCCCATGCTCTGTTTGTGATTTTCGAGTTTTTTCGCTATTATTTGTGCTAGTGTTACAAGTGTGTATGTAAGAGTATTAGAGTGCATCACTCAAAAAATAAAAAAATCGATACTGTCGGAAAAATCTTATCATATTCTAAGTTCTCCACCAAAATATTTCGCAAAAATATTAAGATTTACGTGAGCTAGACTATTTGAAAATTCCTAAAAAAATCGATTTTTTTATACATAAAATTATTTTTTCTAGAAAATCACCTCAGATTATAGAAGAGTTTAAGCTTAAAAGGTTTGCATAAAACTGTTTGAAAATTGTATCAACGGACTCAAAGTAATACGACTTTTGGAGTTGTTTTAAAATCGGTTTAGCTCACGTAAATGTTATATTTTCTCGAAATATATAGAATATACAGACAAAGTCCAAGGTCAGTATACAATTTGTTCTAATATAATATTTGTTTTTTGTTATTTTTTGGCCATTTAACAATTATATTCAACAATTTTATAATGAGCTCGAGGCCATTTTTAAATGAAAAAT
>NW_016178184.1:6693-8022 GCF_001687245.7 Rhagoletis zephyria
AAAAAAACTATTTATGATGTACATATGTACTTGTGTGCATATCTCCATAGTGACATACATTTTGCCTCATAATCAGTGTTGCCATTTTAACCGTTTTCCGGCTAGATTTAGCAAACAGCCGGAGAAATTTCGATTTAGCCAGCAGCCGATTTGTTAGCCGTTTTGCAGAAAAAAGTAAGCCGTTTTTAGCCGATTTTGCTATTAGCCTTGTTTTCTTAAATTTCAAATATGTATATATGTTTCCATTTTTGACTAAGCGACCCAAAATCTGTTAGAAATGGCTACTTGCCCTTATCGTGGAGAAAATTTTCATGTCAGGCAGGGTTTTATGAAATTGGGCCGATTTCGCTTATTTTTATTTTAAACGAAGAAGGGATTATCTTCATAAAATGTTTATTATAAATGTCATAATTTTGAGTGTGAAGTTTTATACGCAAACTTAGAAAATAAGAAATTGTTTCACTGTTAAGCCTCTTAAGATTTGATATAGTGCCAACAAACAGAATAAATATTACATGTAGATATTGTCTTCCCAGATAGCGCATATTCAATTCTGCCTAAATTACAAAACATCATTTTTGCCCACTCCCAAAGGTTTAAGGTAAGGGAAAAATTGATATTTTCAAGCACTATATACACATATGTATTTTTTTAAACAAACTTTTTTGCTGAGAACTTATTTAAATTCCAAACACCGAATGCTAACTTGAATTAAGGGAACCAACACTGAAGTGAGTCAAAATGAAAATAAAAGAGCACAAATTTCTATGTAAAGCAAAACTCTCTGGGAATCCTACGAGACATCTGCCGGTCATATGACCAGTCATCTAAATGGGAGATCTGCCGTCTTTTGGCATCATATTTTACATCAGAATTGAAGGGATTTCTGTGTTCTTTTGTGTAACTGTGATTTTGCATCCCTTGTCAACATATCGTCACTAGACACGAATAAAGGCGCGAGCTCAAAAGTTGACGGCGAAACAAGACGCATAAAAAAACTTTAGCGTCAAAAACTCTTAACATACTTCGCCGAAGTTTTTCATAAGCATCTTTTTTCGCAAAATTTTTTTACGCGCCTTTTTTCGCCGTCAAAACACTATCGCGCCTTTATTCGTGTGTAGTGACGATATGGCCTCGGTTGATGTTAACTTAAGGTCGTTGTTTCACTGCCTTAAAATTGAAGGGAAATTTTTTACAGCGTTTTTTATGTGTATTGGTTTCTATTTGAGTGTATTGAGAATCGGTCAGTCTGAAAAGGCCTTGTAGGGAAGAAGAAGGGAAGGTTTGTTCGTCGAAAATCCAGCGAGAATTATCACTCAAAATATAAGA
>NW_016178187.1:0-1970 GCF_001687245.7 Rhagoletis zephyria
TTATATTATTTTAAACAAAGCTAATAGTAAAATTTAAAATGGAATATGGCAATTAAAAAAACAAAAAAAAATATTATTACTTGCNCCTACATATACATTTATATTATTTTAAACAAAGCTAATAGTAAAATTTAAAATGGAATATGGCAATTAAAAAAACAAACAAAAATATTATTACTTGCTCCGTCCGGGATTTGAACCAAGCCAAACGGCGAGACGCCAAAAAGTTGCGTCGCCTCTAGCATACGCGCCACAGTACATTATTCGAATTGCGATCTCTAAATCACTACATATATGAAATTCCTCATTCATCCCAAAATACGAACGCATAAATATGTATGCATTAATAAATGTAAATATGTGCACACATATGTATGATTGGTCTGCTTTCGTCTTCCCCTCGCCGTCCGCCAACCGAACACAAATTATTATATTTCTACGAATTGCTACGAAGCCACTAAAATTAACCCTAGGTTGACTAAATATTTAGGTTTTCGCATAAGTTTACATTTAATAAAGCCATACTCGTACATTTTATATGGAGAAGAATATTAATTAATTTAAAATTCTGCATGTAACCATGTTCTCGACGATACATGTAACTTTCANAACCAGCTGAAACCAAAAAAACTATGTCCGCTAAAATGGGTTAAAAGCAAACTGGAATTGACATTTTTTACACGCATATACACTTGTACAGTGGAGTAGCACTAGCTTGAACATTGCATTGCTTGTACTTTGATGTGTTTGAATCTTTTATGGTACTGAAGATTTGCTTACGGATGAAAAATATTAAAAATCGTCCGTGCATATATGTAAATATACTTTTATAAACGCTTTGAAGTATAGAAATTTTTAATATTAAAAAATAAATAAAATAATTTTTTTGTATATATGTAAATGGTGTTCAAGGCACATTGACCCACCTGTACAAAAATCGTGGCGCGTCATGGACAAAAATTTTACAATTTCGGACCGAAAAATGTGAAAACGAGCTAAGTTGCCACGTTACATTTGTGAACTTCCGATAAAACCACATATGTTTGTGATTTTAGAAGTTTTGATGTTATTAAAAAAAATTATTTTATTTTCCTACAGAAAACTTACACTTTTATTTAATGTTTATTAAAATTACACCTTAAAATACTAGTTAGTGGTTGAAAGATTGGAAGGGAATAGAGAAATTGAATGTTTTGTCAAAAACTACCAAAAATTACCAAAATTCGAGATAACTTATTTTACTGGATATAGAGAAATAATTGCCACTTTTCACTTGGCTGGCCGAGATTTCTTAAATTTTACATTTTAGAATTTTTGTGTCGGACTGAAAAAGTTGCGCTTGTTGGTGATGAATTTACGGGGAGATGTGCTGCGGTTATTATGAATGAATTTATTTGGCCTTGAAAAATACGCGCATGCGTTTATGAATGAAATGGTTATTGTTGTATTCGAATATGTGCGTGATTATGTACACACGTGCATATCTATACTAATTATATAAAGAGAAGTCCCTTTTTTTGTAACAGGTAATCTAGCGAACGGCTGGTCCGATTTTCATGAAATTTTGCACACAAATAGCTTTCGGTAACCACCATGGTTTAGGCTAAAAAAATTTTTACTTTTTTCGGGTAGGTGGACCAGGGACCGGTCTATTCGAAAAAATCTTATTATAGTCCGATTTTCTTAAAATTTAGTACGTAAGTAGCTTTTTAGCATATATTAGCATATATGACCCATTTTTTCCGGGAAGTGGTCCAGGGACCGATCTATTCGAAAAAATCGTATTTACGGTCCGATTTGCTTAAAATTCGGTGCGCAGGTAGCTTTTTAGCATGTATTAGCACATGTGATACATTTTTTCCGAGAAGAGGACCAGGGACCGATCTATTCCAAAAAATCGTATTTATGGTCTGGTCAGGGAGTGATCTATTCGAAAAAATCGTATTTACGGTCCGATTTGCTTAAAATTC
>NW_016178187.1:7145-7658 GCF_001687245.7 Rhagoletis zephyria
AAGGACCATGTAGTTCAAAATTAAAGCAATGTGCAGCATACATACATACATATATATGTATATATAAAAAAATTTCAACAAGCTTTCATAAAAATTTAAAGCTTTTTAATCTGCATTTAAGAAACACATAGGAAGCAGTTTTATAGTCCATAAAATGTTAGTATAATAGAACACAGGTTTGAAGTAAAACAAAACTCACATTGATTTTTGGTGTTATTTTTTTGCGGTACTGCGCATTTTAATCCGTATGAATTTTATGACAGAAAATGCATACTTTAAGGCACTTCAACCTTGTATTCTATTATACATACCAAACTTCAATGGACTTTAAAACTGTGTGTCTTTAATGCAGAATAAAAATCTTAAAATTTTTATAAAAGCTTGTTAATTTTTTTTTATATGCACATACATGCATATGTATATTGCGGAACTTTGAATTTTGAACTATATGGTCCTTGTTAAAAAATTAACCCAAATTTTATAAAGATAACTAAAATGAAGTAACAAAAAAAT
>NW_016178187.1:7875-8021 GCF_001687245.7 Rhagoletis zephyria
TAAAAGTATATTAATCATTTTTGAGAGCTGGGCATCAACAATTAAAGCGTACTTCTACCTTCTGTCACCTGAAAAAGACTTGCGTGCCAAATTAACGTTCCTCTCAAAGTTTACACTGCTGGCAAATGTAAATAAGGATTACAATT
>NW_016178189.1:0-8020 GCF_001687245.7 Rhagoletis zephyria
CTAAATACTGAAAGAGATAATTTATTAAAAATAATAAATCGTTACCTTTTTGATTTTTTTTTTTTAGTTCAAGGAGTATTTGTAGCTCAATTGCAAAATTTCTCTGTGTAATGGAATTATGTACATTAGCTTTCAAACCCATTTTATTTAATATCAAAAATTTTGCTTATATCGAATGCGCTTCGATTAGTTCGCATATAGAGTTCAAGAAAAAACACTGTGCAGCGCACCTGGGAGCCCAGAATATAGCGTTTACAACTGCCGCGAGGTTTTTTCGGGACAGTTGAGATTCATAACTTATAGTAGTATGGTATGGAGGTTGACAGTTGGCCTCAGGGCGTGGAGCTGAGAAAGAGCACAACGCACATCTACACATACGATTCTAAAATAGACGAAGGAGTAGGCGCTGTAGTTACTGCACCGAAACGGAAACTCATAGGTTCTTTACGCTGTCAGAAACATGATTGCAGTATATGTACAAATTCGATTACCGTCGCGGACTGCAAGGCGTCTATAAAAAGGGTAAGTGCGGCTAAAACCGTCCACCTGTATTGGGTCACAGGACACAAGGGTTTGGAAGGCAATGAAAGAGCTGATGAGCTAGTCAAAGATCGCGTTTCCTTAGACGCCTAACTAGTGATGGATAAACCAATTCCTTCGTTTAGAAAGTGGTATAATTACAAGGAAACTGTTGGACATATAATTCGCGATTGTTTAGCTTTAATCATGCAAAGACTTGCGATTTTGCTGAAAGCGATGTCGAATCGCTTAGAAAATCGTCTCGTGTAAATGCTGCTTTACTCGGCAAGTTATATGCACAGGGTTTACAGTCGGCATTCAACAAAGGACTAAAGTATCTACAAAAATTAGTTACTAGCTGTTGTTAGAAAGATTATTGGTTTTGTTGGGCGGAAACATTAACTGACGAATTAAAAAAAAAAGCGCTTGTTTTTAAAAAAATTTAAAAAACCAGAGTAAATATGTAGTAATCGAAATGTATATGTAGGGCTTAGTCCACAGTGACGGGTGTGACAATTCAACTCACATTTTAAGGCTTAATTCTTAAACTGTAATATAAAATTATTTAAAACGAGTATTTTCTTATAGGCGTCGGAGGTATACATTATGCCCAGAAAAAAATCAAACATACTTTAATCCAAACGAGTTATATGAATTTTATCCAGTGTGACGGGTCTGACGAGTACGCAAACCAAATTAGCTACTACTCACTTGTATCAGAGTTTTTCTGCTAATGGTGTTAAATAATTCGTTGTATAGTTTCATTTCAACATTTATGCCAAAGTGGTCCCTATTGGAAATTATAGTCTATATGTTCCAAAATCAACTGTGGCGGGTGTGACGGCACTTTGTGACAAGTTAAGCATGAATACATGAATACACATTATAAGACAACTAAACTAAATTTATTTCTCAAAAAATCGGATTCAACCACCTTAAGAGATTATGCCACCTTAAGACGGGATAATCATTGATCGGACTCTTCATCTCCACTGTCTGTCTGAGACATTGTAAAATACCCTCCTATTTTTCAATAGGATTATACTTTTAGTGAGGGTGTTACCTGCCAAACTGTATGAAATACGATTTTTGCCCTGACAAGTGAAGTAATGGTTTCTTTTTAAACGTGACAGCATACCTTAAGTTTTCTCCATCGCTCGAGCAACATATCTTTATGATTAGCTATATCATCGGGGATCACAAACAGATATATGATGAATTTCTGATTAGCAGATAATTAACGACAGCAGTCAGTCTCTGGCAAAATTTATTAAAATTTGTAAAACTTTAAATTGTGACGGGCGTGACCAACATAATAGTTTTTTGTTTCGAAAACAAAAGCATATAAATACTAAAAAGCAGTTCGCACATAACGTTACGTTACTGTCTACGATGCGTTTTCCTTCAGAAAATAACTAGTTTGTGTATTTTGTGACGGGCGTGACGTTAAAATATGCTTTGCTTCAATATATAATAAAATATTTAGTACTTGCCCGAATAACTTGAAAATTACACCGTTACAATGCCGACGAATTGTTCTCTCGATTGAACGTTTAAACAATCCAAAAACGATAATAGGCTACGAAAATCAGTCTTGTCAATTTTGAAGAAAATTAACCTCTCATATGAGTTTGAAAATGGTACAACCTTATTTTAATTTTGAAATAAATTTCGAAATTTTGGAAGTTAGATTTATTTACTCTTACTTACTAGAAATAATAGATACACTCAAATTCTTAAGTTTTTTTTTTTGTTTCATTCAGTATCGATTGCCGTGGAATAAGCCATATGCAGATGTCCAATATTCAGTTGTAACTATTCTACTTTTATTTAAATTAGCAAAAGCATTAAACCTTTAATTGTAACTACGAGTTTTGGCTATTTGCCTAAATACAATGAAGCGTGTCGATATAATAAAATAAAACTTCCAATTAATGAAATGCGTATACATACTTATGTACATACATACGTACAATTGAAAATGAAACTGAAAACGAAAATGTTCTTCAAGCTCCTAATTTGGCTGTAACATATTCTGTAGGTCAGTGGTGACGACGTCCGGTATGTCGAAATGGCAGAGAGGGTAACCTAGTGTATTTTTTGTTTTTGATTTTTTTTTTTTTATACAAACATACATATGTATATACATACGTGCCTTGTTGTAGTAGCAATTCTACTTATTATTTAATATTCAAAGTAACGAAAAGCATTTAGAATTTTAATTACTAAAGCGGGTTTCAATGATATGGGCAGCCATACATACGCACTGACATACACACATATGTGTAAAGGTGAGTAAAATGATCTAAAATTAAATGAAATAAAATAAAAAAAGCAAACGAAATAAATTAAATAAAACAAGAACAAAAAGGAAAAAACTAATATAAAATTTAAAAACAAATAAAATAAAAGGAAAACAAAACAAAATTGGGAACAGTGCAATGAAATAAAATTGTTTTTATACGCTCATTTTCTTTTCGCTTATCAAAACCATTTACAATATAACTGCCAGCTAATTAGTCACGATTGGGTACTCAAAACACTACGGTGCATTGTGCATGCTATGTTATGGCCTTCAAAATGCATTCAGTGCATATGTATGCATGTATCTACATTAGGGTGCATCACCACAAAGAAGTTGCGGATTTTCCACTGAAATTATAAAAAAAAATTTATTTTTTGAGACTTCTGACAAAATATTTCAGGAAAATATTAAGGTTGACGTGAGCTGGACCGGTTTGAAAATACTTTCAAAAATCTCGGTATTTTGATTTTTCCTATCATTTGAGGCGGCTTTTTGAAAAAAAAATTTAACTTATTTTATTTACGAAAAACTATTTTTTTTTTGGTATTTTCAAATCGGTCCAGCTCACGTAAGTCTTAATATATAATAGATTTTATAATTCCGATGGAAAACAGTTCCGATTTTTTATGACGACTGATTCACCCTAATGTACATAGATACTATATGCTGTCAGAGTTCCCTTAATTAAAACCGATTTAAAAATTCTAATTCAGCTGTGCACTGTCAAAATTGGTTGCTTAATCCGTGGTCAATGGACGCAACAACTTCCGCGCTACTCAAAGCCACACAATTCAACCTCGTTGGCGCAGACGCAGTCGTCGTCAGAAAGCATAGAAGAAACAAAAAAAAAACACTCAAAACAGTGTACATATATTTATTAATAAACAAGCGTGATGGCACCCAAAGTTTGTAACGTCATTGAGCGACGCGCTTTTAATACAAATTTTTGTTCAACAATTGAGATACATATGTACATACATAAGTACTTTTGGACATACACACAAAAATGCATGTCTGCGCCCACATTTTTTAACAGGTATGGTTTAAAGCAGCGTTTCTAAAACTTTGGTACGCATATCACTGGTGTTATGCGATGCCTTCAAAGGTGGTGGAGTAAGTTGGATTTGAAATTTTCCATTTCTTTCCTGAGTACACTTTGACACTAAAACAACGCTTAGATTAGAATTCCATACCAAGTTTTTCAGCCGTTCAGCGCTTAACTCAAAGAACCTGAAAAGCGCTGAATATCTGAAAATCTGCTGAAGTATTATCCTCTTAGTCGTCACTGTGGAACCATACTGATTTTGGTGGCCCTGTAGATAAGCTTTTAGATTTGTTAGAGGATGTGCACTGCGACCTTAGGTCTATTGTACCCTAAGAGCTCGTCCAAACATCTCGTCCAGCCTTAGTGCTGTCATGGAACCAAGCTGTTTCTAGGGCGGTAGGAAGTAAATATGCGTAACCTCTGACCACATCCTTCCCAGATGGGTTAGCCTCCTTCTCGCAATCGTGTCGCATTCTAAGAGAGATGCAATGGAGTTACTGCTGCCATGTCGCCGATCCGACACAAGTCGTCTGCACTCATGCCCAGGGAATACATATGGGAACGCAGCCTCTAGTGACCCGTTAGAAGTCCTGTTATAAATCTCAAGATAGTCTTTTGAAGGGCGATTAGTTCCCTAAATCTTTTAGGGTTATAGCTTTCAAGAAGTTCTTTCGCTTGCCTTAAAGCGCAGTTACCCACGGACGTAAAAACGGAGAATGTGTCAGCTGACACGATCTATCTTATGGGATCTGCGTGGTAACAAAAACTCACCACCGCACGACCGCTACGCTACACCTTCGGCAGTATTTGAGCCCCTGTGGCCTTTGTGACAGCATACTCAACGTGCTTTTCCATAAAAATTTGCGGTCGAAAATGATCCCAGATAATTTACTTCATTGCACATTTCTATCTCTATACCTCCCAGTGTTATAGGGTGTATGCCTGGAAGGTTCCTTCTATTGATAAATGGTATAATGGCTGATTTGGCAGGGTTGATGTTAAGTGCCACACCATCTTTAAGTTTGGATGACAGCTTTTTGCACAATTTCACAGAGGGTGTTTTTGCCCCTCGCTATGATTACTATATCGTCCGAGTATTCTTGGCACACTATGTCATTATTGGATAGTAACTCAAATAATTCATCTACTAATATACTCCATAGCAGAAGGTACAGTATAACCCCCTGGGCGGTCTTTTACTGCCCTCAGGTGTATGATGTTACTTCCTACAGCCGTTTCTGTCGACTCTGCTTAAATCAAGCGTTCCAGGAAGAAAATTTTGACCATCAGTTGCTCATCATTTGCAAATCCAAAACAACATACAATATTTTACTGCGCTATTTCTGATGAATTTTAGAAGATTTTCAGATAAGTGCCAGCAAAATATTATCAAGAAAGCAACATGGCTGCAATATTGCGGTAATTATTACGTAGCTCGAACACAACCTGGGTTGTCTGGCTGACTGAGCGCTCCACATAGACTGATAGGTAACTAGTATTGCCATATCGAACTAAGATTTTTTAGCAGATCCATAATAGATATCAATTTAACAAGTGCTTGAAGGTCCAGTACTTTTTCAAGTTTATTAAATTTTGGAGCTCCCAAATCTATTATTTTCGTGATACAACAGAACAACAGCAGAGAATGCGTTCTAAGGTCTTCCGTGCTCCCACCTCTCTACATTGCCTGCGAATGTCGCTGACAGTAATTGCTAACAGATTATGTCCAGTAAGGACACCTGTCATGATTCTGCAGTCTTTTCTTGTCAGCGATATTATAAATCTATTTAGTTGAGAGAGAGGTTGAGTTGAGAGGTTTACGAATGTGATTTTCTTGTTATAGCGCTAAATAAACTCCGCTTTTGGCAATTTCATCCACTACTTCCTTCTAAGTTCGTAGTAAGTACAAGTCAGTCACGTAGCTGCTGCAGAGAAATAAACAACATACCAGCCAGCCATGCCAATAGTGACGCACGCGACATTAGAGAAACTTATTTTCAAGAGGAAGATAACAGAGGCAGAAAGATGTGTTTGTAATGAGCTTGCGATTCTGTCAGAAATAAATGCGGCTCGAATCAAATGGTTTTAAGGCCGGAGCTAGCTTCTGCAAAGACTAGGATGGAAATCTGATAACGATCGTCCAGAGATCAACCTGAGATTTGTGGAGGAAACGCTTTTCAAAGCTTTCGAATGGCAACACAGCAGCTGCGTTTGGTGAAGACGAAACCGAACCAATGTAAAGGGACGAAGCTGACGTCCATTCACTGAACACAAATTAGGTGAGAACAGCATTAATGCGACTAAGAAACAACAAAACCCATGGAGCAGACGTTTTACCGGTGGAGCTGTTCAAAGCCACCCGCTGATATGGAGTATTGGTCAATTGAATATATGCCAGAAGATTGGAGTCTTAGCGTACTTTGAAAAATCCACAAGAAGATCCCTTTATTTGTGCTAATTACCACGACGATATTGTGCGTGTGAAAGACTGGAAGCCCTTCATGAACCAACTGATTGGGCATTATCAGTAGTGTTCGTCCGATACCACCATGTACTCGATGCCTGTACTCATTAAAAGTATCGGAGAGAATACTCGATGCTACTGAAAGTATCGCTAGGAAACTCTCGATTCTACTTGTACTCGAAAGTACTCACACAATAAATGTTAATTCAATGCCCATTTACAATATAATGACATACAGTGGAGAATGGCTTATGAAGAGCTGAAAATACCTTTTCATATCCTTCTATTTTAAAATGGGGTTACTTGGAAGTGCTGAAGTAGGAGATGTTAAGTAATGAGAAAGCTCATTGTTTACTTTTGTTTGATTCTTTGCTTTCTAAACGATCTATAGACGACGCTTCCGCAAATCATAGGCTGGCTCCACATCCTCCTTAATTCGATACGATTTTCGATCTCCATTTTCGTTAGTTTTAACCCTAGCGAAAGCGAGCGGTTCACATCTTGAATCGCTTTTCTTCAAAAACTACAACACAGATCTATTTTCAATTTATTTATGTTGATTTAGCAAACAAGTAAATACTTGCACTTTGTACTCGATACCCATGAAGAACTTGTACACGCGTATCGAAGTACACAAAATACTCGGTACTTGGTAGAGGCACTCGAGTATATACTCCTAAGTACTGGTATCGGAACATCACTAATTATCAGTATGTCTTCAGATTGGGTAAGTTAAGTGCACCAACGGCTATGTTGAGCACAACCTGAAGCATCGTTCACATTGGAAACGACCTCTCCACGCCGTTTCAAACCGAAAGAGGTGTAGCAAAAATAAGCGTATGCAGATGATATTACCATCTCAAGAGGGTGATCTAGCGGTGGACGTGGACAAGACACAGTGCCTGCGGCAGTACATTAAAACTCTTCGCGTATGGGAAAGAATATAACTTTGAAGTAGTAAATCACTTTGTGTACTTAGGAACCATCTAAACTGTCAGCCTACAGATCAAGCGAAGAACAACTCTAACCATCAGTTNTATGGGAAAGAATATAACTTTGAAGTAGTAAATCACTTTGTGTACTTAGGAACCATCTAAACTGTCAGCCTACAGATCAAGCGAAGAACAACTCTAACCATCAGTTGCTGCTTTTGATAGGCTTAGTAGGCAATTAAAAAGCAGAGTCCTCTCTCGACGAACAAAAATGACGGTCTACAAATATCTTATCACGCCTGTCCTTTTATAGGGCGCAGAAAGATCGACGATTTCCAACAAATATGAGAAAGCTTTGGTAGCTTTCGATAGAACTATTCTAAGGCACAGTTCGCGTAGGCGACGAGTACCGAAGAATATGGAATGACGAACTGCACGAACTTTTTAACGACATGGATATAGTTAAGCGCGTAAAAATACAACGATTGCGCTGGCTTGGGCACGAAAGGTAGAGCGCCCACGAGCGCAATGAACGACCAAGTGCGGAAGAACCTATCTGCACTCAATACGAACTAATGACGAAACTTCGCAAATGAGAGAGGCAATTGGCTAAGTGTTTTGGTCTCGGCCCAAAAATTACGAACGGTTGTTGTCAAAGGTGGTACGCCACAATAAAGTTTGAGAAGCACTATTTTAAAGTAAGCAATATAGGCATGCAGGTATGTAATAAAGGAAGTAAAAGATATACTACTTAT
>NW_016178190.1:0-8019 GCF_001687245.7 Rhagoletis zephyria
ATTAACTTTTCTTGTTTTTCTAGTATACTAGAAGTATACATTCTTTATACTTTTTTATTTCACATTTCATCTCCATTTTTTCGATAATTTTGTCTCGTGCATACCTATTCCTCAACCTTTGTTGTATGTGGTTTCCATACTGCTGCATCTACATATGTATTTACTCCCAACCCGTTGCGACAGTGTCCAGCTTTGTCTGTCAGTCTGTCCGTTGGCCGCTCGGACACACTGTCTGCACTCATTCATAGCACTGCAGCCACAACAATTGGACTCTTCTACATACCTATTCGATGTCTAGTTGAATGTATGTATGTATGTGTTTTTATATACATGTGGGAATGTATACCACCATTGCTCAGTTATTTCTGGGTGTTTATTAAATGCAGACGCCGTCGTTTTGCAGTTACTGTCACTACCAACACGCCGCTCACCGCTCACCGTTACAGACCAAGGCGCGCCTGTTCATCTTCATTTGCAGTCACACAGGCAGCTTTCCCGTCTGCGCTGGTGGCCTTTGCTATGTCCTCGCCAGCATTTTCGTTGCTTCAGCTGCTCCGCCCTAACTTTCCGGTTTGGAGGTGTCACTGCATACGTGACATGTATATATGTATGTAGGTATGTCTGCCGGAAAGTGCTGTGTCGCCGGTGGTGTTGTATTCATGCTGTTATTGTTGGTTTCTTGTGCTTGTTTTTGCCGTCGTCATCGCTGACACACTGTTGTTGGTTTTGCTATTGTAGTTTTAGCCTTTGGCGACAATGACGACGAGTCAAATGTTTTCTGTTGCTCCAGCTGCTCTTGGCTATCTACAACATAGGACTGGATTTGGTTGTAGTTGCTATCAGTGCTTTTTTTGTGATTTTATGAACTTTTTTTGGCATTGTTGTTGTTGTTGTTGTAACATAGTAAACGCGTGTGTTCATTAACACCTACGATTTCACATTGTTATTTGTCGGACGATCGCGTAAACAGGTTAAAGAGTGCATCTCCCAGTTAAATTTTAATAATCTTTGATAGGTTTCACTCTTTTGTAGACATTTTTTAACACTCTAACTGACAATGAACTTGTTTCTTAAAAAGTTTTTAGGTAATTAACATTGACAGTTGGTTACATAAAATTTTGAAGCAAATCGATAAGTTCGTATTTTTTGGAAATCGTCATTTGATATTTAAAAATTGGAAATTTTATAGAAAAAGATTTTTTCCATTTGAAAGAGAAAAGTTTCAAAAAATCATTCCGTTCGAATTTTTTTCAAGATAGATAAACATAAAAAATTATGAAAAAAATAGCAGATGTAAAAGCCAAATGGTGTCCGTATTAGGAATGTTGCGAATGTGGAATTTCAGACATCCGCGGATGCGGAAAAAAAGTAAGTGCGCCTGGGCCACACTGGAGAAGTGAAACTTACGATACGAATCTCTTTTTCTCTCTTAACCAATATACATAAATATGTACATACATACATTCATCTGCTTTTGCTTAAGGTAATATTTTTTGTTTTTTTTTCTACCTAGATCCCCACCTCTACTACTGTTCATTCTAATTACATTTATCTTATTCTGTTTTCCTTTATCTTCATTTTTATCTTTACACTCAATCGATAAAAAGGTCGATGGTAACATCCAACAAAATATAGCAAAATTGGTTATAATATTGGTAGCAAAATTTATTAGAAAATCTATAAAAATATTGATAACAAAACCTATAAAAATATCGATAAATAATCGATAACTAAATCGACAACGAAATCGACAAATATCGATAACAAAATCGATAAATATCGATAACAAAATCGAGAAATATAGATAAAAAAGTCGATAAATATCGATAACAAAATTTATAAATATCGTTCCCCTTCACCTTTGCCCCTATATTTATAAGTAAAGCGTTTAAATTTACCTTGGTCTTCATTTTTGCCTTTATCTTTACGCATCTTTGTTTTTGTTTTGATTTTTACCTTTGCCTTTATCCATTTCTTTATCTATGTTCGAACTCACCTTTACTANGATAAGGAAACCGACACATATCGATAACAAAATCGATAAATATAGGTAAAAAGTCGATAAATATCGATAACAAAATTGATAAATATCGATAACAAAATCGATAAATATCGATAAATATCGATAACAAAATCGATAAAAAAGGTGATAAATATCGATAACAAAATCGATAAATGTCGACTACAAAATCGATAAATATCGATAGCAAAATCGATAAATATCGATTACAAAGTCGATAACAAAATCTATAAATATCGATAACAAAACCGATAAATATCTCGATTATTTCATCGATAAGTCTCGAGAATCCCGAAGATCAATAAATTTCCAAAATAGTTCCCAGATTGAGTCTCTGTGTCTCTCTCTATATCCTTTCCTCTTTAATTACCTTTATTTTAATCTTTCTTCCCCTATCTTCATCTTTACTTTTATCGGTATCCTCATCCTCCTCTTTGTCTTTACTTTTATGTTTATCATTTTCTTCATCTACATATTCCCCTCACCTTTGCCCCTATATTTATAAGTAAAGCGTTTAAATTTACCTTGGTCTTCATTTTTGCCTTTATCTTTACGCATCTTTGTTTTTGTTTTTATTTTTACCTTTGCCTTTATCCATTTCTTTATCTATGTTCGTACTCACCTTTACTTTCATTCTTGTATTGTTCTTTTTCTAAGTGTTATTATTTAACCTTTTATTAGTTGTATACCATATGCATACACACAAGAAGCACTTGTTTCAGCCCCAACCAATTCCGTTGCACCATTTCCGTTGCACAATTTCCGTTGCACCATTTCCGTTGCACAATTTCCGTATGCAATTTCCGTTGAATTTGCCAATTTACTCCCAACTAACCAACCGCCGCTAAAGAAGTTTCACTTCAAAAAAATTTTGTATGCATTTCCTTCCATACAAAGATTTTTCTGGATCGATTCACCGATCGAAACAGAACTAAAAGATCAACAAAAAATTGCATCGGAAGGCCTCGATTAATCGATCTTCGATTTAATCGATTTAGAAACGGCATTTCTAGTACCCACTAGTTGTCCAATGACTTTTATTTTCAACATTTTTCACAACGTAATTAATACTCTCGCCACTCGCTACCTCTTTTTAGCTAAGCATTCATTACCTTGCCACTTTCACTAAATAACTTCCACTATTACTAACTACTACTTGCTCTCGTTTTGCATTCACAAATTGCAAAATCTCCCCATTTTACGTACTCGGTTCATGGCGCCATAACATATGTATGTATATATGTATTTATTTAACCTAAGTACAGAGCACTCCAGCTGTGGCGACTAGTTCATTCAAGCTGCAGCCAAAGTAAATTTTCGCAACTAACGGTAGTTTTGTAATCCCGCAAATTTACTTTGGTAGTACGCAGCAAGCGCCCACACACTTAACAACTTTCTGGTCTCATTATGGTTTTTATTACGCCATTTTATGTAAAGCATCTTTTTTTTCTTTTATGTTTTATTATACATTTATTTATATTTTGCTTTCTTTTTGCATTTCTGGCATTTTTTGCACAGTAAACTATTGTTAGTGCATACTACCACTGTGTTAGGTAGTGGTGTGTACGTACGCCTTCATGACGACCATTCAAGTGCGATGCCGTTTTGGACGTTTTTTGTGCTGGCGGAAGTGTTGATGATGCTCTTGCTGTTGCTCTGGTTGTTTGTATGTTTGAATAGAAAGTGGCTGGCAGCTTAGTTTACTTGCCGGTAAATGAGTCCTGTCCACTTGGCGTCAGCGACGGAAGTGTACAAAATGCATTTCCGACAAAGCCAATTACAAGTGCGCTGCTGCTCTTTTCTCTGCTCTTTTCTTTTGCATTTGCTTGCAAAGTGCTGACACTTGTTTTAATGACATTATAAAGGTCTGGCTGCATGTTGGTGTAAAAAAAAGAAAAAAATGTACACTTAGTTCTTAAATAAAAAGGAGTTAAAGAACGTTGGGCGTGAAGATGCATAGGTACTCCATCTGCAAAGCTGCTTGCGGCCAGTGTATTTGTGTAGTTCATTAAATTAAGCAAATAGGTGTTGGCATTTCAATGAAAGACAGTACTTAATTGGAGTTGAATGAAACAAGTTTTGAAGCTTTGAAAAGTATATTGATGGGAATGGAAAAGTTTACAAGCGGTTGAAACTTTCTTCGCCACTTATTCAAATCTAAATACCGAAGCCTTTTAACCTTTGAGGGTGAAATGAACATTTACTATGGACAAATAAATCAGGAATGCTGGAGAAACTTATTGCCATATTTCTTATGTCCGCTAAATTAAATTGCATTTGAAACTTGTACTTTATTCTGTTGGAAGTTTGTCTGGCATGTGTACCTCCAACGCAATTATTTCGTATACAAGTATAACTGCAACTATGTATACATATACATCNATAACTTTTGCTGTACATATGTTAAACTAGTTTTTAGTTCCTGAATAAACGTCATTGAAGACAGTTCGGTCCCGAGTTTTACTGTGGATACTTTAATAACTGGATAAGTATCAAGATATTCTACTAGAATTCAATGGGCTACTCAGAATCTAATTAAAAAACTCCAAATTTTTACGAAAATTTGTTGATTTTTTTATTAATTGTATAAATTTCTAAGACAGTGACACTTGATTGGTACACTTGTACAGATTTGTTCATTTTTATGTTGCTCTATTGGTACAAAATAAAAAAAATTGGGAACATCGATGCATCGATGTTTTTATATAAGCTACTAACATCAATGTTTTTGCGAGTTGCAAACCTATATTTATTTGTCGCGTAAAAATGTAAAGGGTAAAAAAGTTTCGGTTTTTCTGGCGGGCTTACTAAACCTAGTATATTTTAAGTCTTGTACCAAAATATTTCGGAAAAATATTAAGATTTACGTGGGCTGGACCGGTTTGAAAATACCTCTAAAAATGATGTTTTTTATGAATAAAAATAGTTTCTTTAAAGAATTTCTTGGAAAAAATCCCCGAAAATGACACAACAGTTTAAGCTTAAAAAATCGACATGAAAATATTAAAAAAAAATTATCATCGGAATCCTAATAATAAGATTTTTGATGCTATTTTTTAACTCTTTTCAGAGATTTGTGTAAGAAAAACTTGAATAACTGCTGCAAGACTTTACCGATATAGACTTGTGATGTATAAGTGGAAAGGTACTTTCTCACCCCTTTTATTTATTTGCAAAAAAACTCATTCACGACCCAATTTTTTCCTTATCAAATACCATTACTTCTTAAATCAACATCGTTTATTTGACCTTCCTCTTTCATATTTTGAATGAGCTTATTCGCAAAGAAATTAAAAGCGTGAGAAAATACCGTACTAATGATACCTCATAAGTCAGTAAGTTGGTAAGGTTTTGACTGAGTTATTCAAGTTTTTCTTAAACCCGTCTTTGAAAATAGTTCAAAAACAGCATCGAAAATCTCATTATTATGTTTCTGTAGAAATTTTTTTTTTTAATATTCTTATGCAAACTTTTTAAGCTTACACTGTTTAGTCATTTGAGGTAATTTGTTTTAAAAAATATTTAAAAAACTGTTTTTATTATTAAAAAACTCAATTTTTGGAGGCATTTTCAAATCCGTCTACCTAACGTAAATCTTAGTATTTTTGGGAGATATTTTGGTGGAAATCTTAAAATATAATAGATTTTATAATTCCAGTGAAAAATAGTACCGATTTTTTTTTTTGTATGGGGAGTGATGCAGTGTACTACACATAAGTTGACTATGAATACTCGGCCGTGCGATCATAGTAGCACAATGCCACTAAGTGCATTTTAAAATTTTCAGGCAATAGCCTCATGGGATTATCTATTATATTTTTTGTTGTTTGTGTGAAATATTTTATTTTTATCTGTATTTTTCTTTTAATCAAAATATGTTGAAATAAAAGTAAAAAAAAATGTTGCCAGAAATTTAATGCAATGTAGAATAAAAGAGGAAATTTCTTTATAATTTAAAAAAATAAACTTTTTAGGATTCACAAGGATGACTAGGTAATTTTGTATGCTGATAAAGTTAGAAGAATTTATTTTAAAGGACTTTGTAATTTCTATGATGCGATTAATTCCAAAAATTATTTAAAAAATTTAATGCAAAGTGGAATAAAAATATATGGATACTTACCAAATGAAAAAGGAAATTTCTTTAGAATTAAAAAAAAAATAAAATTTTTTGGATTCACAAGGACGAATAGGTATTTTTTTTTAAGCTGATAAAGTTAGAAGGACGAAGTTCGAAACATATATTGCGAAATTTCAAGAATAAAATTTTAAAAGGATATTTATGCACCAAAACATTTAATTTGATTAAATTCTACAGAATTTCCTCTTTAATTTGATACCCACACTTCTTCTCTAAGCACATTTTACTAAAATGATAAAATCATTTTTGTATTACTGACGTCAAATACAATACAATATTTGGCCCATGGTTTCGCGAATATATTGGTTTATGTTTGTAAAATTTACTATCGCAGGATGTTATATGTATAATCAGCTAGACATTTATAAAAAAATATTAATTATTAAATAAATATAGCCAATACTGTTCAAGTAAAGTAGCTTCTATTATTGCCATTAGTGCAAATTAGAAATCGCGAAAATCCGGGATTATTTGCCAAGAATCCTGAGATTTTCGGGACCAAAAAAAGACCGGGATCCCGGAATTAACATTCCTAGTCTATACACACGCGCCACGGTAACTTTTACCGTAGATCTACGGCAACAAACTACCGTACATAGATCCACCTTAAAAAAGCCGGAGATGCACGGTAAAAATTACCGTAGATTCAAGATAAAAAAATAACCGTAGATCTACGGTAATTTTTCCGTGGATATGCGGTAATTTTACTGTGGATATACGGTAATTTTACCGTGGATATACGATATTTTTTACCGTAGAGCTACGGCAATTTGTTACCGCGGCGCGTGTGTACCAACGGCAAGAAGATATTTGTATTGCGTGGATTATGTGTTGCATGAGAAGTGGCGCAGAACTTCTTTCTGCTTAGGTGGGCTTCGGCCGCGCTTAGGGATTATAACCGTTACCACAATTCTCCTTTCTGTGTTGCCGGAGAGGTGGGAGAACTTCTGTTTACGTCGATATACGGAAATTTTTACCGTGGATCTACGGTAATTTTTACCGCATATACGATAATTTTTACCGTAGATCTACGGAAATTTTTGCAGTAGATATACTGTATTTTTACCGCAGATCTAAGATATATTTACCGTGGATCTACGGCAAAAGTTACCGTGGCGCGTGTAAGTAGACACCCCCTATTATTTTATAGTTTTCAAGAATAATAAACAATTCCATTTGGCGTTTTCGTCTTTTATTGATGCCAATGGAGAAACAGTTTTTCTGCTCGAAAAGAACTTTCGTTTTTATTTTGAAAATGTATATAGGTATATGTATATCCATCTTTCTCTTCAACTTCTCGCTTTAGTTTTACCGTTGATCCCAATCTCTATTGAAACTCATTTGCATTCGCCTTTGCTCACCCAATAAATTTTCTAACTTCTATGTCATCACCCTGCAGCTTAGCGATGCAACAACACAATGTACATATGTATATCTAATTAGGGTGGTACTTACAAAAATGAAATGAAAGATTTTTTCAGTCTCACCCCCTAAATCGTAATACCACGGTCAAAGATGTCACATATAAATTGTGGTACCGATTGGAGTCGGTTAAGGCGTGTCGCAAAGGGCCAAAGTTCCAATTACCCTATGAAGACGTCTGAACCGACTCCAATCGGGAACAAATTTTATACATGATATCATCGCTATGGTAGTATCGATTTTGGGTATAAGGTAAAAAAAATGATTTAAAAATTTTGAACTTTGCCTCCTGTGAGTTAACTGTCCCCGATCAGGACCAAATTTTATATATGGTATCTTCGACTATAGCAGCATCGACGTAGGGGTTGATGCTTAGGAAATCTGATGTATAAATGTGCTTCATACATGTAAGCACCACCCTAATCTATATGCATAC